>NC_135893.1:98345243-98542743 GCF_964194155.1 Cetorhinus maximus
ATGTCTTGTCGTAATGATTTGTTCACCTATCAGCCAATATGCAGTGTACTACTGGTTGTTTGAGTTATTGGATCCTTATGGCTTCACTGGAATTTTTAAATGGTAGACTCTTGAGAGCCTACTCACTGTTCCATCTGTAAAGTTTTGCTGACTAGCTAATAGGTCGCAGCCTACTCATCCCTCAATTATCACAACCAAAACCTTCCTCCCCTTCTTATCCTCAGGCCTCCTAAGATCAGTATTGAACTATCTTACTTCAGTGTAGCTTCCTTTTAATAGTGAGTCATGAATTTGGTATTGTTTTTCAGTTTGAACTATTAAAATAAATCTTCACTTCCTTTGACTTAGTAGGTGACTACTACGTCATGCCAGATAAAGAATCATTCAGATCAGGATATTTCCTGGTCTTTTCTGAGTGAGTTGGTCATGACCAAAGCATCATTGGTAATTACTGTAACTGTAGGGAGAAGAATGTCTTTCCATTGCTGATCATTGTCCAGTGACCTCCCTACAAAAAGTTTGGGACTTCCTTACAAGTGATCAAAGTAATTAAGTTAGTTCTCAAACCTACTCTGATAGGTGGCATACCACTTGCACATTTACCAGTGAATACTTCCAAGAAGTACTCATATAATAATTTAACTAATTTTAGTTCATCCACTTTGACAAGTCTGTTTGCACCTTTAAGAAATCTTAACTCCCCTTTGATACTCATTTACTATCATAATGCTGATGAAATTTCTTATTATTGCATTTGGCATCTCCATCCTTATTTCTAGTTCGCTCTTTGCTTTATGATCGCCTCTTTTTTTCACATTTTTCTCCTTTATTCTTCCGATAGTTTCCCTTCACCATTCTCCATAACAGGGTCTGTAGAGATTATTTAACTTTGTATCTTCTAAATGCATTTAAAGACACATTTTGTCCGTGTTTATTTGCCCTTGCCATATTTATTCTGCACACTTAGTAGTATGTTCCTATTCCATTTGTCCTTAGTCACGGTGTTTTTGAGTACTCTCCCGCTCCACCCTCCCCCACACACTCCATCCTGAGCCACCGTTGAATTGTTTAAGCTTCTCTGTCATTCCCTTAAAGTTGTCCCTTTTTTAAGTCATAAAACTGCGTCATACTTTGTGTTATCAGTTTATACCATAATCTTGTTATAGTTGCTGTAGTCTGTGCCTCAGAAGTCTTCTAATCTCTCCTCTGGTTAAAATGTATTGAGAGAGCGCCTGGACTGAAGTATAGGAACACTATCTGATCAAAACAACACTGAGAAAGAATGATTTCCTGATCAAAGTAACAATTAGAGAGGGTTAATTTCTTACAGGGACAGTTGTGCACGTTTTTATCATTCCATTCTAGTGATCAAAATACTATACCTTATTAAGTAGTGTTATATAGCTCAGCTCATTAGGTACTAGACTGCATGATATGCTGCATGACTGGGCAGCTTAGATTAAAAATATGGCATTATGTAATCGATCTTCAGAATTGTCAACCAATAAGCACTGATTTAACGAGTGAATATAGATGCATGCCAGTAGAAGTTACTTTTTCAGTTTCTATGCTCTTCAATGCACAAATCACCTCTTTGTTTGAAGCTTTTACTAAATTCAGGACTAGGAGGCAGAAAAAACAGAAGTTAAAGCAGAAGCAAGCTTTCTACCGAATGGTGAAATTCCCAAATCCATTGCACAAGCCCACACACATTTAATTCTGTAGAAGAGGTTGAATAGCCATTGTATTCAAATTGCAACATTGACCAATCAAAGCCACAGAAGAGTTCCAGAGCAAATCAGTGTTCTTCATTTTTAGAATTTCCATTATTTCCATCACTGCATGAATGATTATAATTGAAGGCATTTCCCGTTAGTACTTTGCTGGGGTACTATTATTAGCCTGTTCTGTTTTACATCAGCCCACTTGCTGTGGGTGGATGACAAACACTGCTGGTGCAACAATGTGTAGGACTCCAATAACAAACTCTGAAAGCTTCCATACTTTGTGGGTTGTACCTTAACTTCCTCCCTACCAGGACAAATGACTGATGAGGTTTCATAACTTTGGTTTCAAAGCTGTTTGATCGCTTTCTGGAAAAACAAGAAAAGCCCCAAATTAGAGTTATACAGCTGATGCCCCATTACCTCTGAAACTGCTAGCTATTTCTCTATCTCCAATGAAGAGACCACATAATCTGTATCAAGCCTGATTTCAACTGTTTCTATGCAGGATGTCATCAGCAACATCAATTTGTATTTAATTAGCACTTTTAACAGAATAAAAGATCCCAAGGCACTTTACAGAAGTGTTAACATACAGAATTTGACACGGAACCACTGACCAAAGTTTCATCAAAGAGGTATGTTTTGAGAGGGTCTTAAAGGAGGAAAGCAAAGCAGGGAGGTTTAGGATCTGATTTCCAGAGGTTAAGGTCTAGCCAGCTGAAAGCCTAGCCACCAATGGTGGAGCAATTGAAATTGGGGATACTCGTGGGGGAGAATTTTCACGTCGGCCCCACACGCCGCGCATAAAATGACGCACAGTGACATCATCGGGCGTGCGTGCCAACGTCACTGCGCGTCATTCCGAACTTTTGTTTAGCGGGTGCGCGCCTGCCGAACTGTCAAAGGCCTGTTAAGGCCATTAGGAGACCAATTTAGATAATTGACAGGGCTGCCTGTCCAACCTTAAGGTTGGCGGGCAGGTGAAGAGTGAAGAGCCCAAGTGACCTTCACGTTTTTCAGGAAACCAAATCCGCTGGTGGGATGAGGTTTCCTGAAAGTCTTATTAAATAAATAAAAAAAATTTTTTACACTAAATAATTTTAATCATTCTTTATTTAAAATTTCAGTATGTACGGAATCTTCCTGAGGCAGCTCCATGCCTCGGAGATCTCTGCACTTTTTCATGCGCATGTGCAAAAGAGTGCAGGCCCCGACTCTCCCTCCTCCTCCTCCTCTTCACCCCCCCCCCCCCCCCCCCCCCCCACCACACAGGACTGGGTGCGTGCCACGCTGGGCAGGCCTTAATTTCCCCACTCACTTAAAATGGCGGCGCGCAACCCATCGCAGGCGACAACTGGCCCTGCCCCTGCATCTGACCTGCCCGCCCGACAAGGTGCAAATTCTCCCCGTGAGGCCACAATCAGCAGAGTGTAGATTTCTTGGAGTGTTGTGGAGTTCAATGAGCTTAGAGATAGGGAGGGGCAAGGCCATGGAGAGATTTGAAAAGGAGGATGAGGATTTTAAAATTGAGGCTTTGCTTAACCAGGAGCCAGTGTAGGCCATCGAGCTGTGCTGGATTAACAGGACTTGGTGTAAGTTAAGACACGAACTGCAGAGTGTTGAAAGACCCTCAAGTTAATGGAGTAGAACGTGGGAGTCTCCACCCGACTCCACACTTGTATTTTGCTATGTCCAGAGTGTTAGGATCACTTTAGAAAAATGGTTAGTTGATTAATTATGTGCAGTAGCTTCAGAAATTTGTCAGTGTTTAAGGTGCTCTATTGAATGTCCTGAATGATAGAGGTTGCTACAAGCACAGGGGCTTGAGCTGATCTCGCATGCGGGAAATGATGTGAAAATAACAGCTCCAGAATTATTTTTTTTTTAAAAAAAAGTGGTGGAATCACTGTTGCTGTAATTCTGTCACTCTGATGTACAAATAATAATATGCAGTTTTATGAACCTCCCAAGTATCATGGAACTCCTCCTTCCCAGAAAAGCCACCATCTTACAGGTGAATGGCAGAGCTAAGTAACTGTGGTTTTCTGCCCACCTGTAAACTGACCCTGTTTCTCAGGCGGTGAAAAGTGTGGCACAGCAGCTAACTTAGTCACGTCATATGCTGGAAACACACAAGCAAATGTAACATTTTGAAAAAACCCTGAAACATTGACCTATCTGTTCTTTCCGTTGTTACGGACAGGAGGGAATTAATTTTAAACAGGCCTGCTTTCTCCCCTCCTCTCTACCTGCCCATAAACACAAAGGTGTTTTTGATTACTAATTTTTGTAAGTGGTGGCATAGTTTCCTCAACAAATTCAGTTTGGAGTGATCTAATCCTCCACTATTACTTAACCCCACAGCAAACTCGAAATATGGTAAAAATAAGGGGGTTGGTTTATACGCGCACAACGCAGGAAGGGGTTTTGCAACGTCCGCCCCTATTTTGCTTTCAGGCAATAAAAGAAGGATAAGGGAAAGAAAGGGATACAGGGCAAAGCCACGATAAAAATAAGAGTTATGGTTTTACGTGAGTTCAGAATCAAAAGACCAATAGCGTCTTCCTTCGGAGGTTAGCTGGCTGAAACTGTTGCAGGGTGATCCGTCTTTCCAGAAGCAAGGGCTTCCTCAGTGGAAGAGGGCATTTAGAGATGAATTAGTTTTATAGGCCCAGATACAGGAGTTCTGATTTTCTAGTAGTACACAGTGTAGGTGGGGGCCAGGCAATTTACCTGGACAGAGCTCTTTCTGCTGCTACCTTGCTAGGTGGTAAAATGGTAATCTGCCTGGGTTCAGCTCCACATTGGCAATATTACAGGTTCCAGCAGCTTGGGGGAGGTCATGTGACATACCCCCTTCCTCCTGAGCATTGGACAAAGGATATATTTTCCCTGGACTGGAACCTTGAAGTGTTTAATAGAGAAGTTGGGGTCCATTTTGTCCTTACAGACATACCATCTCTTGACGTTAGAAATGTAAAGGGTGTTGATGCATTTCTTTGGAATTTGATTTTCTGCAGTCACAGGGACATTAGCGCCCCTTTAAAGGTAACAAGGCTCCTGCTGATTTCTGAAGGTTAGAAATGCCTTTGGTGTGTGATCCATATTGAAAGTGGTATGATGGCCCAGATTTAGCATGAAATACTGCCAGTGTTCACCATCAATATTCCTCTGAAACTGACAGTAACTACTGAAGTCCACATATAAGCAGAAATTCAGACATTGCTGTCAGTGATTCTACACCTCCCATAGGGTGCACTGTAGGGTGCAAAGATCCTTTCAAATTTATAATGGACCACTAAGAAAAGGACCCCTTTTCTCTCCATTCAAATAGGATCAAATGTATGCACACCTGCCACATCCCCACTCACTGCCTTGGTTGCCAAAGATCATTGCCATGTAAATCCATGTGATAAATATGTTCCCCCATCTCTTCTGTTCCAAGTAATACCAGCGAGAGTTGAGTGCATATTTGCTGTGCATCCTGAGTTACGAGTGCATAAGTTGTAAATACTAATTTTTTTAAAACTTGATGCTTGATTTGCTGAATGCAAGCCTAGTGGGAGTACAAGAAAAGATTGATCAGATTAATTGTTTGATAGCATTCAGCAACATAAAGATATAACAAAAACAGAAAATGCTGGAAAAACTCAGCAGGCCTAACAGCATCTGTGGAGAGAAAGACAGAGTTAATGTTTCGAGTCCGTATGACTCTTCTTCAGAGACGGACGCGAAACATTAGCTCTGTCTTTCCCTCCACAGATGCTGTTAGGCCTGCTAAGTTTTCCCGGCATTTTCTGTTTTTGTTTCAGATTTCCAGCATCAGTATTTTGCCTTTATAAAAATATAACAAATCTATTTGAGCATACACAATTTAGAATGCTTAAAGGCATTGGAATTGGAAAGTTTTCCAAATGTGGCATTTGCCAGCAAAGAAGGATTCTGCCCCTTCATTTCTGGCACTGCCTGCTTGCTCTCTTCTCTTTAGAGCGTCCCCAGGGATCTGTTGCTTGCTTTTCACTCTTGTCCTTACTTGTTTGACATTCTTGTCCTCAGCCTCTATCTCATCTTTCATCAGTTTCTCCCAGTTATGATACTCCTCTTTCCCTCAAATATAGGATTTCTACTTCTGTAGCACGTCTTTCTAATTTGATCATCTTTTTCTAGGAATCTGATATACCGTTTTAAAAACCCCAAACAACTACGCGGCCATTGTTGCTGATAAATCAGTCACAACTTGCTATACGCTAATGACCCAGCTTATTATATGGGTTATTGGTTTGTGTATTAACCAATTTGGAAATCGTACCTTTAGACCAATAGCTACTTTTTCTTGGAAATCTGTTGAGCTATTGCTAAACTTTATTGGAAATACTGGTGCAGTGTTATAAATATCAAAAAGAAAGTAGAAATAGCATCAAACCATGAATTTGTAACACTTGGTTTATAACTTGGCTATGCTATTTTAAATGATGGAGGGTAGTGGAGAGCCAAACTCTAAAGGCCAAATGCCAAACCACACCCATTTTGCAGTTGTGTTCCAGGAACATGTGTAAACTTGTAATAAAAGGACCATTTTAGTTTCCCCTTCTTGGTTAACTGAGTCATAGGAGCCTTCAGTAAACAAGTCTAATCCCAAAATAATCGTTTAGCTGATCTCAAAGTTTAAGAAAATAAAATCGGTTCTCAACTCTCACATAGCATGTGACTCTGAGAGTGATAAACCGAATACATTTTTATTATCGGAATTCAGTGTCTGTTAAATCAGAACAGTATTAATTATTCAGGAGCCATTGAAGTGTATGTTTGAGTGTATGTTCTTGTAAATTGGCACAAAACCATTGCATAGTCTTGATTAATTCATTAATATCCCTTTTTTTGACATTACCAGCACTAATCATCATGTACCATATTTAGCACATCTGGGAAAGCGCTTACTGGCGGTGATGACTTTTATAATTATTTGTAGGAATGAATGAAAAGGAGTCTTCCACCTTTCACAAGCTTGGGTCACCCCAAAGCACTTTCACATCCGATGAAGCACCTTTAATATGTAATGTAAGCAGCATGGCAGCTAATTTCTGCACAGAAAGGCTCACGAACAGCAATGTGAGAATGGACAGATAATCTGTATTTTGTGATTTTGGTTGAGGGATAAAGATTGGCCAGAACACCTGCTCGTCTTTGAAATAGTGGCATGGATCTTTTTTGTCTGCCTGAAAGGGTGGAAGAGGCTTTGGGTTAACCCTTTGCCCAAAAACAGCACATTCAGCAGCCCCTCAGTAATGCATCGGAGTATCAGATTAGATTTTGTCCTCTTACCTCTGAGGTGGGACTTGAACTTTCTGACTTGGGTGAGAGCGCTACCATTGATAGTATTCACCATCAATATTCCTCTGAGAGCTGACACCATGCCTTCTAATGGTTTGGAAACATGTTAGTGGTCCATTATAAATTTGAAAGGATCTTTGCGGTGTTTAATAGAGGAGTCAGGGTCCCTTTTGCCCTTGCAGACGTACCGTCTCTGCTGGGGAGAATTCTGCCATGCATTTCTTTGGAATTTGATTTTCTGCAGTCACGGGCATTCGCGCCCCTTTAAAGGTAACAAGGTCCCTGCTGATTTCTGAAGGTTAGAAATTCCTCTGGTATGGTTCATAATAAAAATATTATGGTGGCCCAGATTTGGCATTAAATACTATCAGTATTCACCATCAGTATTCCTCTGCCAGCTGACACCATGCCTTCTAATGGCTTGAAAGCATGTTGCGGTCCAATAGATTAGCAGTTATTAACAGTCAACAGATTAACATAGCAGTTGACTAGGAAATGGAATGAAATTCAAAATTTGTCATCTTCAAATCACTCCAAGGCCTGGTTCCTCTTCACCCTACCTCCTATATTCCTGCTTCTGTCCTCCATTTTTAAAAAATTCTGGTTTACTGTTGTTTTCTACTCTTCCTAACTCCATGCATTCTAGCATTGATGGCTGGCACTCCCAGATATCTTCCCCAAACTGTGTTACCTTTCTTTATCCATCCACAAAGGAGAGGCTTTTGAAGATGGGGTGACAGAATCTCACAGTGCAGAATTCGGCCCATCGAGTCTGCACCGACACGTGAGAAACACCTGACCTACCTACCTACCTACCTAATCCCATTTATCAGTACTTGACCCATACCCTTGAATGTTATGACATGCCAAGTGCTCATCCAAGTACTTTTTGAAGGATGTGAGACATAAAACAAGATGGCCAGATTTTGAAACTCTGCCTTCAGTATCTTCCTCTAAGTCCCCTTGTATTCCTGTTCAGATATAATTTCAAACGGTGAGACTGACTGGGATATTTTTCAATGTTATAGCTGTATAATAGATGTAAAGTGGTGACAGTCACATTAGTATTTGTTGTCATCAATGATGGCACAAAATCCTTTTCATTCATTGTTGCCTAATTAGAAAAGACTTTTCTCTTTTAAAGTTGTGTTTTCATTAAATTAAGAGTTTGCTAATGCCTGCTATATTATTGTAGGTTAATAAAGAAAAAACAGTCTTTTAACTTTCCCCACTCCCCTCTCCTCTGAATAGTACCTGAGAAGAGCCAGGAAGAACAAGCTAGTTATTCAGGCCTCCAAAAATCAGGAGATAAATTAAATATTGACTGTAAGGACTGCGCCCAATCGCACAGGAACTAAATGCGCTACTGAGCTATGGGCATCCGGAAGATCCTTGATCTGGGCTGAATTAGTTGACCCCACAACAGATAATTGATGCCAGATTGGCTTCAGTGTTCCAAGGTCAAGCAGACAAAATTCAGTCAGGAATCCCACTCTTAATTATGAGCCAGTGATTGCTGCTGAGAAGTGTGCTTGTTTGTGTGGGCCATGGGTGAGCATTTGAATTCATCTGGTTGAATAAGCTGCAAACACTGTTTAGGTTCAGACTCTGAAGCGGCAAGATGCCAGGTGGCTCCTCGCACTGCTTGAACTGTATGCTGTACGAAAAGGGAAGAAACAAGAGTTATATACTTTTGCATTTCCTTAGTGACTAATTTTAACCCTGGACTCAGTATCCCTTATTCTAACTCAAGGATGTCATTATGATGGTAAAAAGCTACAAGCCTAAATATAAAATATTCTTTCAATGCTTATTTTCCTACATGGCTGAGGGTAATTCATCACAAATTACTTCCAATCTTCATTCATGTTTGTTTCTTTTTTCCTCAACTGAGGAGCAAACGCTATTATTTGAATTATAGTATCTGTACTGGGATATATTAAATGCTGTCAATGTTCATATTTTTGGTTTATCATTGATTATCTTAATGTTTTGCTTTGAAACAGATTTAATTTCCACCCACTCTGTATAGACTGATCAACTAAGACTGGTGTTAATTCTATTCTTTCAGACAACAGTGACTTAATTGCTTGCACTGTAGTTACAAAAGATGGCAGTCAGATGCACCGATTCCTGGCTGTAGACATTTATCAGATGAGCTTAGTTGAACCTGAGAGCAAACGTCTTGGCTGGGGAGTGGTGAAATTTGCAGGTCTGCTTCAGGTAAGAAGCTAAATGTTGGCAGATATATCTCCTTTCTGCTTCTTTGATTCTTAATACTTAAATTCAATTCATTTAAAACTACCGCGTATCTTGACAAATTATCTGGATCTATGCTGCTGCAATAATATAGTGCAATCCTGCTTGCAACTAATTTCTCAGATTTGTATAGTGGGACAAAATATACATAGGAAACTAGGAAAACTGATCAAAACTTTTCTTTTAGTAGAATTTGCTGTGTTGTGCAAGCACAGCAAAACTATGCCATCTAATTAAATCTCTATGTTTTGGCGCTTTCAGTTCACCCACCCATAACAACACTTCTGAATCTACATTAAAGCTACATATGGTACTTGCATATTCAGTAAAGTTAGTTTCTTTCTTGGGGGTTGGGGATCACTTTTCATTTAAGCACCAAAATAACTGACAGTTAAAGGTATGGCGCAAATGTGTAGTCAGTATCTCTGCAATCTTCTGGTACTCGCTGTAGGTCTTGGTGTTGCGTGGGGCTTCTATTTTTCGCTTTTGTAATTTTGAACAAGAGACTATCAGATGTTATGGTGGAGGACGAATAGAGAGGAAAGACAGAAGTGGGTGATTATTTTCTTTACTGATTCCTCTTAGATTAGCTTCACTGAGTTATATTGGTCATGAAAAGTTCCATAGACCTATCATTCATCTTTTCACTTGACTGAGAAACCTTTCCATTTAGACTTATTTTGTCAATTTTACATAATCTGGTTCACACAATATGCTCTGTAGTAAGTAGGAACCCCATGGAAATAGTGGATCAACTATATTGCAGTTTGTTGTTAAACCACCTGAATAAACTAAAGCAGATTTTGAGATCTATTTTAGGCCCAGTTCAGGCTTCAATAGTTGTGAACTATTGATAATATCAGGTTGAGAAAGATACAGCTATACAGTAAGTCCATGTTACCATGTGTTACTTAAAGGAAAGCTTTTTAAGTTGTGGTTGAAATATGACAAACTCATTGTGTACTTTCAATTATTATACCTGTTTTTTTAACAGGACATGCAGGTGATGGGAGTGGAAGATGACAGTAGAGCTTTGAATATCATCATCCATAAGCCTGCGTCCAATCCTCATGCCAGGCCTTTCCCTATCCTCCAGGCCACATTCATCTTTGCTGATCACATCCGCTGCATCATCGCAAAACAGCGATTAGCAAAGGGCCGTATTCAAGCACGGCGTATGAAGATGCAGAGAATAGCAGGTTCGTACCAGTTTCCTATTAACATGCTTAACTAGGCCACTCAACCAGTGGTGCCAGCTTACCAACTGGAATTAAGTAAAACTAAATAAAATTCCAATTTCGCTATGAAGTGCTGAATTAATCTTTTTAACACCCCATTATATTCTATGATTCTTGCCACGGTCTTGGTTTGATTAATTGAACTTGGTAATTATCCTGTTTTTGTGGATGATAAACTTAATATAGCAAACTCCCAACAAACAATTCACTTAACTGTTTAATAAAATGCTATTAATAAAAACCTAAAGTTCTTTTACACAGCAGTGGTTGCTGCTATAGATTTTTAGCAGCCAAAATACAAATAAGAGAAGCTGCATTTACGAGCATCGTTTGACCTCAGGACATCCCAAAGCACTTTAACATACAAACAGCTGAACTTACCCAATTAATGTTCAGAAAGGCATTTATACATCCAGCAGCAAAACTTACATTTAAGGCTCTACAGAGGTTATATCAGACCATATTGTGGTAGAGAATTTTGGACCAATAAACTACTTAAATAGCAATAGCTACTTTTCAGAATGACTGCTTGCCTTAGTGTATAGAAAATGTTAACAAGTCTCTGATAGGTTGCATTGTTTAAAAACAATGGAATGAAAAATATACAGGAAGTGCAGAACCATCTAACCCTAGGAAACATTCTACAGTACTTTTTTTTTATATTCATACACAGGATGTGGGCTTTGCTGGCTGGGCCAGCATTTATTGCCCATCCCTAGTTGCCCTTGAGAAGGTGGTGGTGAGCTGCCGTCTTGAACCGCTGCAGTCCATGTGGTGTAGGTACACCCACAGTGCTGTTAGGGAGGGAATTCCAGAATTTTGACCCAGTGACAAGTGAAAGAATGAAGATATATTTCCAAGTCAGGATGGTGAGTGACTTGGAAGGGAACTTCCAGGTGGTGGTGTTCCCATCTGTCTGCTGCCCTTGTCCTTGTAGGTGGCAGTGGTTGCGGGTTTGGAAGGTGCTGTCTTAAGGAGCCTTGTTGAATTTTTGCAGTGCATCTTGTAGATGGCGCACATTGCTGCAAATGTGCGTTGGTAGTGGAGGGAGTGGATGTTTGTGGATGTGGTGTCAATCAAGTGGGCTGTTTTGTCTCGGATGGTGTCCAGCTTCTTCAGTGTTATGGGGGCTGCACTCGTCCAGGCAAATGGGGAGTGTTCCATCACACTCCTGACTTGTGCCTTGTAGATGGTGGACAGGTTTTGGGGAGTCAGGAGGTGAGTTACTCGTCGCACGATTCCTAGCCTCTGACCTGCTCTTGTAGCCACAGTATTTATATGGCTGGTCCAGTTCAGTTTCTGGTCAGTGGTAACCCCCAGGATGTTGATAGTGGAGGATTCAGCGATGGTAGTGCCATTGAACGTCAAGGGGCGATGGTTGGATTCTCTCTTGTTGGAGATGGTCATTGCCTGCCACTTGTGTGGCATAAATATTACTTGCCACTTGTCAGTCCAAGCCTGGATATTGTCCAGGTCTTGCTTCATTTGGACATGGACTGCTTCAGCATATGAGGAGTCGTGAATGGTACTGAACATTGTGCAATCATCAGCGAACATCCCTACTTCTGACTTTGATGGAAGGAGGGTCATTGATGAAGCAGCTGAAGATGGTTGGGCCTAGGACACTAACCTGAGGAACTCCTGCAGCGATGTTCTGGAGCTGAGATGATTGACCTCCAACAACCACAACCCTTTCTTTTGTGCTAGGTATGACTCCAACTAGCAGAGAGTTTTCCCCCTGACTCCCATTGACTCCAGTTTTGCTGGGGCCCCTTGATGCCACTCAGTCAAATGCAGCCTTGATGTCAAGGGCAGTCACTCTCACCTCACCTCCGGAGTTCAGCTCTTTTGTCCATGTTTGAACCAAGACTGTAATGAGGTCAGGAGCTGAGTGGCCCTGGTGGAATCCAAACTGAGCATCAGTGAACAGGTTATTGCTAAGCAAGCACTGCTTGATAGCACTGTTGATGACTCCTTCCATTACTTTAATGATGATTCAAGAGTAGACTGATGGGGCAGTAATTGGCCGGGTTGAATTTGTCCTGCTTTTTGTGTACAGGACATACCTGGGCAATTTTCCAAATAGCCGGGTAGATGCCAGTGTTGTAGCTGTACTGGAACAGCTTGGCTGGGCGTGTGGCAAGTTCTGTCGTCTTTATTATTGCCGGAATATTGTCAGGGCCCATAGCCTTTGCAGTATTCAGTGCCTTCAGCCGTTTCTTGATATTACATGGGGTAAATTGAATTGGCTGAAGCCCAACCATCTTCAGCTGCTTGACCAATGATCTTCCTTCCATCATAAGGTCAGAAGAGGGGATGTTCACTGATGATTGTAAAATATTCAGCACCATTCGTGACGATTCAGATACTGAAGTAGTCCATGTCCAAATGAAGCAAGACCTGGACAATATCCAGGCTTGGACTGACAAGTGGCAAGTAACATTCGTGCCACACAGGTGCCAGGTAATGGCCATCTCCAACAAGAGAGAATCTAACCATCACCCCTTGATATTCAATGGCATTACCATCGCTGAATCCCCCACTATCAACATCCTGGGGGTTACTATTGACCAGAAACTGAACTGGACTAGGCATGTAAATACTGTGGCTACAAGAGCAGGTCAGAAGCTAGGAATCCTGCAGCGAGTAACTTGCCTCCTGACTCGTCAAAGCCTGTCCACCATCTGCCAGGCATAAGTCAGGAGTGTGATGGAATACTCTTCACCTGCCTGGATGAGTGCAGCTCCAGCAACACTCAAGAAGCTTGACACCATCCAGGCCAAAGCAGTTAGCTTGATTGGCATGCCATCCACATACACTCACTTCCTCCACCACTTACGCACAGTAGCAGCAGTGTGTAGCATCTACAAGATGCACAGCAGGAACTCAGCAAGGCTTCTTTGACAGCACCTTCCAAACCCATGATCACTATCATCTAGAAAGACAAGGGCAGCAGATGCACCTGGAAGTTCCCCTCCAAGCTACACACTGTCCTGACTTGGAAATATATCACCGTTCCTTCGCTGGATCAAAATCCTGGAGCTTCCTCCCTAACAGTACTGTGGATGTACCTACACCTCATGGACTGCAGCAGTTCAAGAAGGCAGCTCAAGAAGGCAGTTCACCACCAGCTTCTCAAGGGCATTTAGGGAAGGGCAATAAATGTTGGTCTATCCAGTGACGCCCATACCCCATGAATGAATTTAAAAACCTTAACTCCACTTCCCTGTCCTTCCCATACTTCTTGATTCCCTGAGAGACCAAAAACATAACACAGCCTTAAATATATTAAACATTCAAGCACCCAGTGCTGTCTGGTTGAGAAGTCCATAGATTCACAACCCTTTTGAGTGAAGAAATTTCCCCTCATCTCAGTCCTAAGTAATTGTCCCATTATCCTGAGACTGTGCCACCATCTTCTAGATTACCAGCCAGGGAAAACAACCTCTGTGTCTACCCTGTCAAGGCTGTTCAGAATCTAGTACACTTCAATGAGATAGCTTCGCGTTCATCTGAACTTGAGAACTTAGGCCCACTTTAGTCAGCCCATCATCACAGGACAATCTCCTCATCTTAGAGATCAACCCAGAGAATATTTCCAATGCAAGTATACATGTCCTTAAATATGGAGACCAAAATTGCACACGCTACTTCAGGAGTGGTCTCACCAAAGCCCTGTACAATTATTGCAAGACTTCATTTTTCTTGGACTCCAATCCCCTTGCAATAAAGGCCAACGTGCCTTTTGCCTTCCCAATTGCTTGCTGTACACGTATGTTAATTTTCTGCTACCCTTACAAAAGTACACCCAAGTTCCTCTAAACATCAACATTTACAAGTTTCATGCCTTTTTAAAAAGTATTCTGTTTTTCTAATCTTACTATCTAAGTGAATAACCTTTCATTTCTACCCATTATATTCCATCTGCCAACTTGTTGCTCAATCACTTCCATCTTATCGATATCTCTTTACAGCCGCTGTGTCTTCCTTACAGTTCACAGTCCCATCTAGCTTTGTATCATCAGCAAACACAGGTACATTACTCTGCCTCTTCACCCAAGCCATTAGTATAGATTGTAAAAAGCTGAGGCCCTAGCAAAGACCCTTGTTTCACTCCACTAGTCACAGCCTGTCAACTTGAAAATATCCAGTTTATCCCTACTCTCCGCTTCCTGCCAATTAACTAATCCTCTATCCATGCTAATCTATTGCCCTCAACTCCTTGAGCCCATATGTTGTGTATTAATCTTCCTAACAGCACTGTGGGTGTTCCAACAACACATGGACTGCAGAGGTTCAGGAAGGTTGCTCACCACCACCATTCAAATGCTGCTCTAGCCAACAACGCCTGCATCCCATAAACAAATTTTTTTAAAAAGTTTGTGGGACATCTTATCAGATGCCTTTAGGAAATCCAAGTGGAGGTACAGCAGATAATAAGGAAGCCAAATGGAATTTTGGCACTTATTACTAAAGGAATAGAGTATAAAAATAGGGAAGTGTTATTGCAACTGTACAAGGCATTGGTGAGACTGCACCTGGAGCACTGTGCTCAGTTTTGGTCCCCTTACTTAAGGAAGGATGTAGTTGCATTGGAGGCAGCTCAGAGGAGGTTCACTAGATTGATTCCAGAGATGCGGCGCTTGTCTTATGAGGAGAGATTGAGCAGTTTAGGCCTATACTCGCTAGAGTTTAGAAGGATGAGAGGAGATCTAATTGAGGTATATAAGATGCTAAAGGGGATAGACAAAGTAGGCGTGGAGTGGATGTTTCCCCTTGTGGGGCATTCTAGAACAAGAGGCCATAGTTTTAGGCTAAGGGGTGGTAGATTTAAATCATAGATGAGGAGGAATTACTTTTCTCAAAGGGTCGTGAATCTGTGGAATTCACTACCCCAGAGTGCAGTGGATGCCGGGATGCTGAATAAATTTAAGGGGGAGATAGACAGATTTTTAATTATTAACAGGTTGAAAGGTTATGGGGAGAGGGTGGGAAATTGGAGTTGAGGCCGAAATGAGATCAGCCATGATCATATTGAATGGCGGGGCAGGCTCGAGGGGCTGAATTGCCTACTCCTGCTCCTAGTTCTTACGTTCTTATGTGTTCAGGAAAGAACGGGCAGGAAGAAAAGGAGGAGGGATGGTGGCATTGGTTAAGGAGAGCATTGCAATGCTGGAGAAAGAGGATGTCCCAGAGGGTTCAAGGACAGAATCAATTTGGCTAGAGCTAACGAACAAAAAAGTGTGCACCTACATTGCTAGGTGTAGTCTATAGATTGCCAAATAGTGGGAGGGATATAGAGGAACAAATCTATAGGGAAATTACAGAGAGGTGCAAACATTGTGGAGTAGTTATAATGGGGGACTTTAATTACCCAAATATAGACTGGGATAGTGGTAGCTTGAAGGGCAAGAGATCCTAGAGTGTGTTCAGGAGAATTTTCTACGGCAGTATGTGTCCAGTCCAACAAGAAAGGAGGCACGGCTAGACCTGGTTCTTGGAAGTGAGATGGGCCAAATAGATCAAATGTCAGTGGGGGAACATTTAGGAGACAGTGATCATTGTATCATAAGGTTTAGGATGACGGCAGAAAAGGACATTGGGCAATCCAGAATAAGAATAATTGGGGGAGAGCTAACTTCAATGGGGCAAGAACGGAGTTGGGCCAGATAGACTGGAACCAAAGGTTGGCAAGAAAAACTGTAGCTGAACAATGGGCTACCTTCAAAGAAGAAATGGTTCAGGCACAGTCGAGCTATACTCCCTCAAAAGGGAAAGGTGGGCAAACTAGTAATAGGAAACAGCGAGTAATGGTTAATGGATATTTTTCGGGCTGGAGGAAGGTTTGTCGTGGAGTTCCCCAGGGGTCAGTATTGGGACTCTTGCTTTTCCTGATTATATATTAATGATCTAGATCGTGATGTGCTGGGGACAATTTCAAAGTTTGTGGATGATACAAAACTTGGAAGCATTGTAAACTGTGAGGAGAACTGTGTAGAGCTTCAGAAGGATATAGACAAGTTGGTGGAGTGGACAGATAGGTGGCAGATGAATTTCAATGCAGAGAAGTGAGGTGATTCATGTTAGTAGGAAGAGCATGGAGAGACCATATAAAATAAGGGATACAACTCTAAATGGTGTGCAGGAGCAGAGGGTCCTGGGTGTATATGTGCATAAGTCATTAAAGGTGGCAGGACAGGTGAAGAGAGCAGTTAATAAAGCATACAAGTATCCTGGGCTTTATTAATAGGGGCAGAGAGTACAAGAGCAAGGAGGTTATGTTGGACTTGTACAGGACACTAGTTAGACCTCAGCCGGAATAGCGTGTATAGTTCTGGGCGCCACACTTTAGGAAGGAAGTGAACGCATTGGATAGAGTGCAGAGGAGGTTTACAATAATGGCTCCAAGGATGAGAAACTTTAGTTATGAAGATCAATTGGAGAAGTTGGGACTATTCTGCTTGGAGAGGAGAAGGCTAAGAGGAGATTTGATACGTTGCTCAAAATCATGAGGGACTGGACAGAATAGATGGGGAGAAACTGTTCCTGCTCGCAAAAGGTCAGAGAACGAGAGGGCAGAGTTTTAAAGTGATTTGCAAAAGAAGCAAATGCAATGTGAGAAAAAACATTTTCACACAGTGAGTAGTTTGGGTCTGGAATATGCTGCCTGGAAATGTATTGGTTCATTCAAGAGGGCTTGAGATGATTATTTAAATAGAAACAATGTGCAGGGTTACAGGGAAAAGGCAGGAGATGGCACTGAGTCATAATGTTCTTTCAGAGAGCCAGTGCAGAGATGATGAGCCAAATAGACGCCAAATAGATTCAATTGCAGCATTTTCCCAACGACTGATGTTAGGCTAAGCGATTTACAGTCTCCTGTTTTCCCACTCCTTCCTTTCTCAGATAGTGAGATTATATTTGCAAACTTCTATTCCCTAGGATCGTTCTGGAATCTAGGGAATTTTGGGGAATTATAACCAGCGCATCCACTACCTCTTTTTTAGAAGCTTAGTACGTAGGCCATCAGGTCTTGGTCCCATAAGTTTCTCAGGTACTTTTTCTCTACTGGCATTAATTACCTCCGGCTCCTTGCACTTTTAGCCCCTAGATTACCCTCTATTTCTGGTATGTAATTTTTGTTTTCTACTACGAGGATAGACACAAAATGTATTCTCTCATTCCCTATGATAATGCCTCTTAAGGGCCAATGTTTAGTTTAGCCACCCTCTTCCCACTTATATATGTGTAAAAGCTGTTACCACTATTTTTATATTCCTGCTGGTTTACTCTCATCCTACTTTTTCCCTTTTTTAAATCAGCTCTTTGGTGGCCCTTTACTAGTTTCTAAAACACTTCAATGATCAGGCTTATTACTGTTTTTTGCAACATTATAAGCCTCTTTTAATCTTCTACCATTGTTAACTTCCTTAGCCACAAATGAATCTTTCTTGCTGAGTTTGTTTTCCAATGGAATGTATTTTTGTTGAACATTTTGAATTGTTTCTTTAGATGTTTTCCACTGTTTATTTATCACCATAACTTTTAATCTATTTACACAATCAACCTTAGCCAGCTGTCCTGTCATACCTAAGTAATTGGCTTTGTTTTAAGCTTAAGATTCCAGGTAAGGATGGCAGATTTCCTCCCCTAAAGGACATTAGTGAACCAGGCAGGTTTTTATGACAATCTACAGTGGTTTCGTGGTCATAATCAGACTTTTAATTCCGGAATTTTTTATATTGAATTCAATTTTTGATATTGAATTCTGCTGTGTTGGAGTTTGAACCTGGGTGCTCAGACCATTACCCTAGGTCTCTGGAATACTAGTCCAAAGACAATACCACTATGCCACCGCCTCCTAAGTATGTCGCTTTCAAATTTAATGTGGAATTCAATTATATTATGATCACAATTTCCCAGTTGATCTTTTGTTATGATATTACTAATTAACCCTGTCTTTCACAATACTAGATCTAAAAGTGCTTTGTCCCTAGTTTGTCAATATGTTGTTCCAGGAAACTGGCAAGAAAACAGTCTACAAACTCATCTTCCAGACCACCTTTGCTAATTTGATTGACATTTACATCACACCTTTTGCAACCTCAAGAAGTTCCAAAGTGCTTTACGGCCAATTAAATACTTGTGACTCCCTTCACCACCAACGAACAGTGGCAGCAGTGTGTACCATCTAAACGATGCACTGCAGAAACTCACTAAGGCTCCTTAGGGAGCACCTTCCAAACCCACGACCACTACCATCTAGAAGGACAAGGGCAGCAGATACATGGGAACACCACCACCTTAAAGTTGCCCTCCAAGCCACTCAGTATCCTGACTTGGAACTATATCACTGTCCCTTCATTGGCACTGGGTCAAAATCCTGGAACTCCTCCCTAACAACACTGTGGACCTACACCTACACCTCATGGACTCCAGTGGTTCAAGAAGGCAGCTCACCACTACCTTCTCAAGGGCAATTAGGGATGGCCAATAAATGCTGGCCTAGCCAACAATGCCCACATCCTGTAAATAAATTTTTTAAATGTCATTGTTGGATTGTAGGAAACAGGACAGCGAATCTGTGTACAGCATGGTCCCACAAACAGCAGTGTGATATTGACCAAATAATCTGTTTTAGTGATCAGATTAATAATAGTTTTAATAATCAATATTAACCATGATATAGGGGAAAACTTTTACGTCCACCTGAGCATACAAGTAAAGCCTCACCTCTGAAGGATGACACATTTGACAGTGCAGCACGCCCTTAGTGCTCCACTGAAGTGTCAGCCCAGACTTTGTGACCATGTAACTGGAGTAGGACTTAAACGCACAATCTACTGATTCAAGTGAGAACGCTACAACTGAATGTTGGGTGTAATCTTTTGGATTTTACATAATTCAGAATTAAAATTGTTCCACCCTTAGGCAGTGCAATGCTCTTGGATCAACAAATCTCAAGGCTGTTGAAGGGTAAAATGCTGGCTTTATTTTCTCCTCCTCTAGCTCCTCAAAATGGGTTTCTATCTACATTAGATTTCCATAGCGAGAAAGCCAGCAGCTCCCAACAAGATATTGGAGGGGAAGTTATCAAGTTCTCTCTCAATAATTGTCATTGATTTCTTGGTCAGAACAGTGGTGGGAGTTGGGACAGTGGTGTGGGGGCGGGGGGTTGCTCAAGGAAATTGTCTTCTCTGCTCCAGTCTTTGTATGCTTAAAGTAAATAACTAGGAATTGGAGACCGCTAGAGGGATTCTGTATACTTCAAAAATTCCTTGATGCAAGTTTTTGAATAATTTGAGAATCTTCAAATGCTGCACTCTGAACTGCAAAGTGATTTTTCCACCCAGATGTATTTCAGTATGATCCTCAGTGGTTAGAATCTGATTTGTCAATGTGACCACAGTTTATAGTTGAGAACCACAAACTTACAGGGAAATATACATTTTTCTTGTGTAATCATTGTGAATTACAGTTTCAAGTTATGAAATAGCTTGACCTATTTAACATGCTTTTTCATTTTTTTGTGTGTAAATATAAATATATTCTTTAGCCAACAGCTCCCTTCGACATTGTTTCAAGGCTGCAAAGGGACACTGCAAAATCTTAGATGATATTGTAGTAATAGATTCAATTCTAATTAAATCCCCAAGTAATTTGATCTTTAATGACAATGTTGAAATAAGTCGAAGAGGAGATTGTATACAGTTGTTTTGTTGACCTATAAAGACTGCTATAACATACCACCAAAAATGAACCTTCATCTTACAAAATGAACTGCCATTCCAAGCAAGTACCTTGTACCTGTTTCACAGAGAACCAGTTTAAAAAAAGCGCATATAATGTTTCCGATTTTCATATCTATCTGACATTGAATGTTAAAGAAAAACATAACTAGCTACTGCATAAGGTCTGATTTTTTAAAAACATACTTACCAGTATCCGTCATATTAATTATAATTAATGAGGAAAACCAATAACTTTTGTAAAAATCCTACATTGCTGCACAACAAATTGTGATTTGGTGCAGATTTTCTCACTCGAAGATGGCTACCTCACTATTCCAAGCTGAGAACACTGAGCGCACATCCAGTGAACCTAATCGTCAGCTGATCAGGAACTCTCAGCTTGAGCTCTTGTCACTGGGCTGGATTTGAATCACTGGAAGTCTCCAAATTCTGTTGGCCGTAGGTGTCCTTCATGAAACCTCAATCCAGAACCTGTTACAAGATGCTGCATACAACTATTCATGCTTTGATGTAGGCTGATGCTGATTGGTTGTATCACATAGAGAAAGCATGAGCTGGTGCTGGGAATAGAAGAAGTCATGGTGGGTGCAATAGGTTGCTGTCTTTTGAGGTTGAAAACTAAGGTAAAATTGGAGTCAGGGTACAGGAAGTGAGCAGGGGTTTTACTGTGCATTTAACCAGTGCTGAGTCTTGCCTCAGAGGGATGCGGAAATGTTCCGTTTACATCTTGGGAAATGTCGTCGCCTTTCTCTTTCTCTTGTTTCTAGTTCTGTTGGTTTGCCACCTTAGTCAGACAGGTCTTCAATGTACTCTTTCCATCTATTCTTTACTTCCTCCAGTTCTATATGCAGTGTAGCATCTCTACTATCAATTCCTTTTTATGCTTGCTTACCTCTCCTTCCTCCAGTTGATTCCTTTATAGTGCCCATTCTTTTTTTGTAGTTGTTTCAATTCATTGCACTGCTCTCCCCAGTATCTCACTTTTGCTTGCTTGGTTGTCTTAGCTCGTTGGTTAGTTTTCTATGCATTTGTTTACCTTCATTTCTGTTTTTGTTTTTCCACTTCATTCTTTTGTCAGTTTTCTCTGGCATTGTCAGACTGTCAATCTTATCAGAAGATGGTTACTGCCACAAAGGAATCAGAGCTAGAATAGCAATGGCAAAGAATGCATTCTCCAAATATAAAGAAATTCTCAGCATAAGAATGAGTAGAGATTAAAAGAATTATCAAGAATTGTGTTTGGAGTGTTGCTGTATGGGGCTGAAATGTGGAACTTGAGAAAAGTGGACATCCAAAGACGAGAGTTGTGAATATGGTTTTGTAGAAGATGAAGCATATCTGTTGGAGAGAACACAAGAGCAATGAAGAAGTTTTTTGAGGAAAGGTAGTTTTCTACTTTTATTTTACAATTGTATTGTGTTGCATTGGTCTCGCCCATGACTTAATGTCAGGATTAATGATTGGTTATCATTAATCAAATGTAAGGAACACTAATATAAAAACAGAAAATGCTGGGAATACTCAACAGGTCAGGCAGCATCTGCGTAACGAGGAAGAGTTAATGTTAATTCTGTTTCTCCCTCCACAGATGCTGCATGACCTACTGAATATTTCCAGGATTTTCTGTTTCTATTTGATTTTCAGCATCTGCAGTATTCTGCTTTTTAATTAGTGCTGAACACTAATGTTTGGAGGAAGATTTTTTTTTTGCTATGCCAAATTTTAGTTTATGTGGTAAATCTGGCCGTTTGCCTTAAAATTCTCTTATCCTTCTATGAAGAGGCTTTCAATTCTTTAATTCTTGGTGCAGTTAATTCAAAAATAAGGACAATTGTTCCAAATAGTCATAAGTTGTAATCAAAAAGCAGAAATAAAGAACTTTGCAATAACTTGTTATGGAGCTAGTTTAAATTTCTAGTTCTTGTGATTTTTGTTTTCGGCACTTTCTTTACTACGAGTATATAGTACATTTGTTTTTATCCTGGAATGCAGCTTTGCCACTAACTGCCAAGAATAAAAATTCTCTCCCCAATTCAGTTCCTTTCCAGACGGCCAGTTTTGAAATATATTTACATGGCAAGTTACTAGAACTTTCAGATAATTCTTATGACTTAATAAAGTTTTAGCAACCACTAAATAAATTACACAAGAGAAAGGCATATGAACAATATATTTATTCCAATGCCAGGTTCCACTTTTCATAAGTGGTCTAAATGACTGTATTTGACCCACAGCCATAAGTAATTGTTTTTTCACTTATTCTAGCTCAATTTTACCTACTCTGCCTGTGAAATGGTGGTATTTGATAGTTGTGAAAGAACTGAACTTACTCTCAGCAAGTGATGAGAAATTTTCTGTCCATAACTTAGATTCTCATAGCTCAGTTGTAGGGAAGGCTGATAAAAATATTGTCCTAAACTAAAACTTGGTCAAAATGGGCATTTTGTGTCATTTTCATGAACTTTATCTTTACTAACATTTTCATGTCTGTAGTGTCTCGTTTTCTTCTTTCTAACTGGTTAAGTCCTGCTTTCCTGTTTTCTAAATGGTTATTTTCTCCTTCGCAAATTATCAACCTGTTTCTACATAGTGCTGTAGAATGGTTACAGCACAGAAAGAGAAACCTAAACTTTCCTCCTAGCCCTGCCAAGCCCCTTTTGGGCTTCCACCACACTCTCTGGTACTGCATTGTAGATCCTAGCTACTCCCTTTATTTAAGAAAACGCCTTTCCTCATGTCGTCTTTGGTTCTTTTGTGAATCACCTTAAATTGGTTTCCTTTTGGTTGTTGACCTTTTGACTAATTGAAACAGTTTCCCTTTATCTACTCTGGCCAGGTCCCTTGTGATTTTGAACGCTTCAATAAGCTTTCCTTTCAATCTTCTCTGAGGAGACCAACCTCAGCTTCTCCAGTCTATCCACATAACTGAAGTCCAACAAGCCTGGAACCAAACAATGGATTATATTTTACAAAATGCAACTAACGAAATTTCAGAAACTGGACAGAACTGAATTTGGGTAGTGTGGGACGAGGAGTTTTGAAATACAGTTACATTTACAGAATAAATAAATCATGGAAATGCTAATTAAGATTAGCTCCCAATCTCAGGAACTGCAGGTGCAGTGAACCCTGATGATCCCAGGTTCTTAGTCGTAGTCCGGTGCTTTTCTGCTCAGTACATGGAGGTTACACACTGCCTCAACTTGAGACCTGATTTCTACCTGCAGCTTTCTTGTGACAGATAACCCTTGTGATCCCATTAGATGCTCATTCTGAACCTATGCCTTAGCCTGTACCTGCTACTCGCATCCACTGGCATCTTTCTTACCCCATTCCCATCCACTTCTGTCTGCATGATCTTGAGCTGGGGTCCAGCCTCACCATCAGCCGTGGCTTCAACCCGCAATTTCCACCTGGACCTGCCTAACCGACAGCCCAGCCTCCACCTCAGCTCTATGAACAACGACACTTAAGATATAGGGTATAATATTAATCAGTTTGCATAATTGGGTAGTAAATTAATCTTGGATTGCAAGTGATATTATAAATGTAATTCAAGCTATTTATAGACAACTCCTTAACTCAAAGGTTAAAGCACTGCCTTATTTGCCCTTAACCACAATTTGTACTTAAATTCTTGACAAATGTTCAAGACCAGCAGAAAAACCGTTCTTCCTAATTTCCATTGTATTCCTTGAAGAACCACCTAACCCCCTCTTTAGTCCTTTTTGAAATTGCATTCTGATTGGAAGCTATCAATATAGGATATGGCTAAAAACTTGCTCCATTCTACAGCGAAGGAGTTTGACTAACTCTGGTTACTGTTTTATCAGGAGGACATGATAATTGTATTGCTTCGCAGTTCTGATGCACAACTGGATGGGATTTATAGCTTAGTGTGCGTTATAATGGACATTTTAGCATATTGAGCACCAACGTTAAAAATGTTACACTGCATCAGTGTGCACAATTTTACAACATTCATTATAAACTCAAAAAGATATGGGAAATGTCATGTAATTGAAAATATTTGCACATCTGAAATCTGCAGAAGAATTATAGTTTTAGATGTTAATTTTTTCAAAATGAATTCATGCAACCAAATTCTGTTCAGGAATAACAATTATTTGAAATATCTTTGTTTAAACTGTTCATTAAAATATATTTATTGTACTCTAGTACTGTTGGATCTCCCAGTGGAAACCTCTTCTGAAATCATGGGCTTTGGACATGGGTCGCCTTCTTCTGCCCATCATCTACCTTTTAGATTCTATGACCAGTCTCGCCGTGGTGTCAGTGATCCTACAGTTCAGCGTTCAGTTTTTGCTTCTGTTGATAAAGTTCCAGGTAATGTTTAATGTTCTACTCATTCAAATAAATATTTTAAACTATTTGTGCAAAAACTTTAACCTTTTGAAGACTGTGATAGCTTAGTTACAGTGCAATAAGGCTAACAGGCTTGCAGTAGTGCTTCAGTTTAATTCAGAGATTACCAAAGCAGGAAATGCTATCTCGGGCTGTGCATTGCTTTTAACCTATTTTATATTTGGGAGTTTTGGCCAAAATGTTCTGTGTGAGTGTCGCATCTATTTATATTGGTACACAGCAGTCTGGGACACAGTTGATTAAGTAAACAAATGTTTTCTTTTAGTGAAGGAACCTGAAACATTCCCATCCACAGTAACAAAAAAAACTAGAAGCAACTGGCCTTGATAAAACAAACTTGTCACACGGTGTCCTCCCACCAGTGGTGGATCTGCAGGCGTGTTTGTGCCTGTGTAGTAATATAAGCATTGCATGAGGATATATGGACATACTGTATGTGTATAAGTTTAGCTATTGGACAAACATGGATCTTTGATTATTTTTCAATTTTCTTTCTATCCTGAAATCTGCAAAATTAAATGTGATTTGAAGAGTTAATTCACTGACATTTCCGATACTTGTTAAGCACCAGACTGTGTTTCTATTTGATTCAGTCAGTTCCTCTATACAGTGTAGCAGTGCCCACAATAGAGTTCTCATCGCTTTTAGGTCATCGTCACCAAAACACCACACTAACCATTATTCCTGTCAAGTGTGGTTCAGTAAGAATCTAAAAAGAGTTTAAATTTTTGTGCTGCTTAAACAGGTTTTCTCCATTGCTTTATTTAAGGCATATTTGTGGGTCTGCAATTTTGAGCTCTGAATTGGTGAGCTGTTTTTAGCAATATAATTGTGGGGAGCTGGCACTCAACCCGAACTAAATAAAAATCAATGTAAAAGCACCCGTCATTTTTCATTTTACTCTTGTTTACCCTGAAAATAATTTGAGTAAAAATAAATAGAAACAGCAGAGATGTGTTAAATTGGAAAGGGGTGGGGGGGGAAAAAGTCTTACCTCCTATATAATGCTTTTCAGGCTTAGTGTTTGCTTGTCTGCATTTGTGAATAACAATTTGTACCACTTCCTAATTCTGCTTTCTACCTTATTGTTCCTTGAATTTGAAACTTTGCAACACAATGTGAAATGAGGAAAGAATTGGGAAATAACAGTGCAAGTGTAAATATGGTGGATGCGTGGAGAATCTGAGAAGGATGTCTTCAGCCTTTGCAGACTGGGCAGGGGAAACACCAGAGTGCCTTTGTGAATTGAAGAGAAATAGTGCCAACTTAAGATGGGGAAGAAGAGGGTGAAGAAAAAGAACCAGCATAAACTGATGAGGAAACGAATGGTGTCAGCATAACCCGATATTGAAGAAGAGGAATGCATGTGTGAATTGGAGAGGGTGGGTGAAAAAGATGAGCGTTAGCATTAATTGTTAAGGGAAAAGAAAGTGCTGAATGCGAAACAGTTTTTGCAGAAGGAAGCAGAAAATGGCGAAATGTGGAAAAAGCACCATCAGGGCCTAATGAGCTGTGACTGAGAAAGCTCTTTACATTTCAGCACGTAGGAAGACCTGGGATTTGTAGAATTGTGGAAGATGAACCTCAAATTGGCAAACTGAATGAGTTTTGCTTCACTTTTAAGTTGTGGTGTGTCTCAGCAGGAAGGGGAGGGGCAGAGCAGAGCATGGGCAGGATCGTTTCTGGGTGGTTGAAGGGGGACTGCATATTTACAGAGGTCCCTTATTATTTAATGTTTTATGATCGGTTCCCAGATAATAATCCCTTGTGTCCCTGGATGCTAATCTCATGTTTCTGTTTGTCTCTGTCCTTCTCTCTCTCCTATAAAGAAATGTAGAATATTCTAACTGCTGTCAACAAAACAAGGTTTTCAATATTGGGGGGAAAAAAGCTATGATGAGGAAGGAGACAGTGTGTATTTGGCTCAGTCTCAGTGTGACGGAGTTTAACAGTGAAAATGTTTACATCTTCTAATTGGCAACGCAAGTGATAGAGGTAAAATAATTACAATAAAAATACAATACTGCAGGTGCTGGAAATCTGAAATGAAAACAGAAAATGTTGGAAATACTTGAGCAGTCAGGCAGCATCTGTGAAGAGAAACAGTTAAATTTCAGATCGATAACCTTTTATTAGAACTTTAGCATGAGAAGCTGTGTAAACTGTTGTCAAAACGCTAATGTCGAGTGAGGTGATTAGATGCATTTCAAAAATGTTAGCCATTTTTTAAATTGAAAAATGAACTCTGGGAAAATGCTCTGCCTTTCTCTCACAGTTTAATGTGCTTTGAGAAGTTAGGTGAATACCATTGGAATGTTGCATATATAATAGACTTTGCAGACTAAGATCAATTTCTGTCCCTCTAAAGGTCATAAAACACAAGAACTGGAAGAATTATTTCTAACACCTTTCCAAGCTTTTAGAAATGTTTGTATGTTCACACTCTTAAGAAACCCAATAAAGCCCTAAAATTGAAGGAATGATGGAGAAAGTAAATAAGGGGTTGATTGAACAAAAATTTCCAGTCTGTAGCCATACTCCTATACAAACTTGTTGCATTGGAGATGTAGATCATATGTCATAGTACATTTTGACCTATTGCCTTTGTATTTATTTTAAGGTGAATTTAGGTGTTTGTCTAAGTGGTATTTTCTTTGTAGATTAAGCACTCACATCTTGTGCAGAATACTTGAATATTCAAGTACCATTCTGCAAGGCTGAATTTTTCTGAAATAATTCTGCAGATGAAATGCTTTATTTAAAATGATACAGTGCATAAACCTGCGTTTCTACAGCACTCTACAAGCAGAGGCACAACTCAACCCTTTACACAATGGAAGAAAAGAGGATGCAGAGCAGGAGGAGAGGGGGGAGACACGTAGAGCATTAGTTTGGGGGATGGAAGATGTGGTTGAAGAGAAGTGAAGAATAGTTGCATCTTTAACAGAAAGGGTATGTATTGATGGCCTGGGACCAATGAACTCGCAGCAAGATTCACTAGTGTGACTGGGGAGCATTTAAACTAAATTGACAGGTAATGGAAACCAGCATATAGAAATAGAAAAGAGGAGTAAGGTGCTTAAAGAGGTGCGTGTGTTGGATGGTACTGGAGAAGGAAGTAATAACAGATGGAAGCAGACTAAGAAGGACTACAAGGTTTACAATGCATGTATGTAAATGAACAAAGTGTGGTGATTAAGTTTGGTGAACTACAGCTGTGTGGGAGTATGATGTAGTGGCAATAATGGAAATTTGTTTTAAAATGGTGAGGACTGGGTGCTTAATATTCAAGGAAGCAAAGTGTTCAGAAAAGATAGGGAAGGAAAAAAGTAAGTGGGGTAGCAGTACTGATTAGAAAAGACATTGTAGCATTCTCTTGAGGGGAAAAGAACAGAATCCGTTTGGTTAGAGTTGGGTATCAAAAAGGAGATGTTCGTGCTACTAGGGGTATTCTGTCTGCCTCCAAATAGTGAGTGATAGAGGAGCAAATCTGCAGGGAAATCGCAGATGTCATGAGGTTATTGCCCAAATTTTGATTGGAATAATGTTAGAGCTGAAGGTAAAGAAGGCGAGAAACGTGTTCACGAGAACTTCCTTGACCAGTATGTACTCGGTCCAACTAGGAAGAAAGTATTGCTGAATCTGGTGCTAGGGAATGAAGTGAGTGGGCCAAATGCCTGTGAGAAACACTTGAGTAAGAGTGATTTTTGTCATAAGGTTTAGATTAGCAATGGAGAAGAGCAAGGAACAATCTAAAGTAGAACTTTGAAATTGGCAACGGGATAACTTCAATGGGATGAGGGGGGATGAATGGAACAAAAGATAGACAGGAAAAACTGTAGCCAAACAATGAGTGATCTTTTAGGAAGATGATGTTTTGGGTACAGGCTAAGTACATTCCAGCATGGGCACAAGGTAAGCGAACGAAAGCCAAGGCTGTTTGCATGACAAGGGAGCTGAAGGATATGAGGAGTCAAAAAAAAAAGGATGCCTATCATGTGAATTCTTCAAGTGAGAACCAGGTCAAATACAATAAGTTGAGAGGGAAAGTGAAGGGGAAAATAAGACTGGCAAAGAGGATAGAATGGCAGTTAACACAAAATGGAATCCAATAATTATCTTGTAAATAGTAAATGAGTAGTGAGAGGTGGGGTGGGCCTTGTGGGGACAGAGTGATATAGGCTTCAAGACAACGAGCAAGTATGCACTTATGCAAAGTACTCATTAAGGGAAAAGGATGCTGACAAAATATCAGTAGAAACTGAGATGGCAGAGGTAATGGATGGGGTGAAAATTGATGGGCAGCTCTGCTGGCTACATAACATAAATAGGAGCAGGAGTAGACCACATGACCCGTTGAGCCTGCTCTGCTATTCAGTACAATCATGACTGATCTTGGACTTCAACTCTATTTTCCTGCCTGCTCCTCATCCCTTAATTTCCTTAGAGACCAAAAATTTGTCTATCCCAGCCTTAAATGTATTTACGATGAAGCATCTATAACTTTCTGGGGTAGAGAATTCCAAAGACTCTCAATCCTTTGAAGTAATTTCTCCCCATCTCTGCCCTAAATGATGGTCCCCTTACCCACTGTGTTTTAGATTCCCTGACCAATGGAAACAATCTCTCAGCACCCATCCTATCAAGCCCCGTCAGCATTTTGTATGTTTCATTGAGATCGTGTCTCATTCTTCTGAGCTCCAGAGAATATAAGCCCAATTTACTCAGCCTCTCATGATAGAACAACAACCCCCTCACCCCAGGTTCCAACTTAGTGAACCTTCACTGTACCACCTCCAATGCAAGTATATGCTTTCTTAAATGTGGAGGCCAAAACTGCAGATGTGGTCTCGCCAAAATTGCAGATGTGGTCTCACCAAAACCCTGTACAGGTGTAGCAAGTCATCTTTATTCTTGTACTCCAATCCCCTTGCAATAAAAGCCAACATGCCATTTGCTTTCTTAATTGCTTGCACTTGCATGCTAACTTTCTGCATTCCTTGTACAAGCACACCCAAGTTTCTTTCAGCATCAACACTTAGAAGTTTCTCACCTTTCAAAAAATATTCTGCTTCTATGCTTAGAGTGAATAAGTCACCTGGTCCAAATGGCTTACATCCCAGGTTGCTAAAGGAAGAGGGTCTGGAGATAGCGGAAGGCCTTATCATAATCTTCCAATATTCCCTAAATACAGGGGAGGTGCTAGAGGATTAGAGAGTGGCAAATGTGACATCCTTATTCAAGAAAGTATGTAAGGACATCCTTCGTAATTATAGGCTGGTCAGTTTAACATTACTGTTTGTAAAACCTCACCCACCACTAATCAGGGAAAAAAAATCAATAGGGACTTGGAGAGGTTTGAGTTAGTTAAAGGGAGCCGGCATGTTTGGTAAAAAGTAGATGGTGCCTGGCTTGACTAATTTAATTGTATTTTTGATGAAGTAACAGACGGTTGATGAAGGGAAAGCAATGGATGTTATCTATATGGAGTTTAAGCCTTTGACAAAATACCATATAAAAGGCTGGTTAACTAATTTGAGACCCATGGAATAAAAGAGGCAGTGTCAACTTGGATAAAAATTGGTTTAAGGATAGAAAATAGTGAGTCATGATGAATTATTATTTTGCAGACTAAAGGATGGTGGACAATGGTGTTTTCCAAGGTTCTGTGCTTTTTTTTGATGGAGTAAAATTTCAAAATTTGCCAATGATATCAAACTTGGAGGCTGACAGTGAGGATAATAGCAATCGACTGCAACAGGACATAGATTATCAAAATGCAGACACAAGTGGCAAATAAAATCTAATACAGAGAAGTGTGAGGTGATGCATTTTAGCAGGAGGGACAGGGAGAGGCAATATAGCACAGAACTAAAGGGCTGGATCTTGTGTTTCTCGGTGTGTTTGGGGGGTAGAATAGAAACTGAATGGTCCACTCGCTCCTGCCCCGCCATCTCTGTGTGTCCATTCGAGTGTTGGATGGCCAATTGTTGGCTGTCTGGCAGGAAGGAGACCAATTAGAGGAGAAAAGCAGAGCACCGCGCCCAATCGGGACTATAAGCTGTCATGTGGCAGAGGGGCAATGCGAGGGAGTCAATTGTGGTTAGAAATTCAAAGGCTCCCTACTCTCAGAATCAGTGTTTATTTTTCATTGAAAATACAAAAAAAGGTAAAATATGTCATTTAAAAAATCTCTCAGAAGCTGCCACTTCTCCAGCAGAATCTGCTGGTATATTCAATCATAGTCCTGGAGATGGGTATTTTCTTCTACCCTTGTGCCACCTTGTTATAACTGGCGTAAAAGCCTCTCAAACGTTTTCACGTCCATACGCATAAAAATGCAGCAGGCAACAAAAAATTACGGACGATTGGGTTGTTAATGAGCTTAATAGTTTGTTCATCAGCGCTTTCAAAATGGAAGGCGGACTGCCGATTTCCGCGCCTGCTTGCCTTCCTTAATTTTGGAGGTTCACATGATGACCTCGTATTGCCGACACATTATCACACGCTATTTTATGTTCACGTGGGGACGGCCCGCCCAATTTGCAAACGTAAAGTCCAGCCCAGGGTGTACAGGGACAGAGGGACCTGGGGATTCATGTGCATAACTCTTTGAAGGTGGCAGGGTGTATCGAGAATTATTTCAAATGGAGGTTTGATGGGCACTTGAACACGATAAACTTACAGGACTACAGGAATAGAGCAGGGGAATAGGGTTGATTGGATTGCTACGAAGAGAGCCAGCATGGGCTTGATGGGCTGAATGACCTCCTCCTGTATTGTAATGAGTTTGACTCCTATGATAGTCTTTTGTCTCTTTTTTGCATATGTTTGTGTGATTTTTGAAAAGGTTTTTAAAAGCAGGGGGGTGTAAAGATGAAAGAGACTAAGCAGTGGATTCCAGAAGGCAGGAGCATAGTGGCTTTCAGGCACCAATGGTAGAAAAGAGAGCAAGGAAGAGAAAACACTTCAAGAAGTGGTATTATGCACAACAAGGAAGAAATAATGAAGGCAGTGAGAATTGGGATAGAGAGATTTGAAAGTGAGTGAGAGAATTCTGAAGTTAATCTACAGATTTAGAGAAGTTTGTATAGAATGGGGGTGATAGGAGGATGATTTATGCAGGTGAGGGCATTAGCTGAGGTGATTTGGTGAGTGTTTAAATGATTGGTGTACGCAGAGATCAGAGTAGGAGAGGATGGGAAAAGTCGAGCATTTGAGTATTCAAGGGTTTCTAGTGTTTTTATAGCCTTTGGGGAGGGGAGAAGTGAAAGTGTGTTCTTAGTAACGGAGCAGATCGAGATTAGTATTTACCCATGCGTAATTTGTATCCATTCAATGCCAAATATTGAAATTTGAATGAATGCACAGATGTCTACAATGTAATGAAACTGATAATGCCATGGTAATTGGAAGTTGTAACACGTGCAAACTTTAACAAAATGAGAATTGTCCATACCTCGTTTCTGTGTTTAAAAGTATTTACCATACACTACTCAAATTTCCACAGGGCTCTTTTTAATGTATTAAATGTAGTTAACTGGACAGATGCTTGATATGTTGATGCAGATTTAATGTGCATTTTAAGCTTACCAATTATACAAACTAACCCATAATGTATGGTAACTCTGACTGTACTTCATCTGAGGAAAAGCTTTATTCACAATAAAATGACTTTTGCTGAGATCATGCATTTACTAGAATTCATATCCTGTTAACTAAGAAACCCATCTGTCATTAAGCCAGCTGCAACTCTGGTTTCCCAGAAAGATGCCAGATGGTTTCACAGTTGGGAATACTCGCAATTATTTGCGTACTATGTTTTCAAGATCTTTGCTTTTATTTCATGTCAGCTTGTGTTAATATTAGTAGTTACAACTATGGGTCAGAAAGTTATTACTTCGAACTGCTGTGTAGAACTCAGGCGAGTAATCTAGGCTGACACTTCAATCCAATATGGGGGGGGCTTGCTGCACCATTTACAGCTGCTGTCATTCAAATGAAATTTTATACCCATACCCTGCCTATATGTTCTCATGGTACAGATCTCATGGCATTACTCAAAGCTGATCAAGGAGTTATTTTGGGGGATCTTGCCAACATATGTCCTTCAAACCACTACTATCTGATCATTCATGCCATTGCTAGTTTTGGTTCTTGCGCATAAACTGCTTGCTTCATTTACCTAAATTATAGCAGTCACTGCATCAATATAAGTTTTTTTTATTTTTACATACATTTTCAGTAGCTTTTTATTTCAAATTTGTGTACTGAGACTGTGCTGACATTTTCCTTGAGTGAGCGCTTGCTTCCCTCCTTTGTTTGCACTGCCTGTAAATTATTTTGTGAATTGTTATCTTTGCCAATTGGCTGGTTGCTATGAGTAACACCACAACTTCTGTGGCATTTGTGTTTCTAACTTTTGATCAACCCTAAAGAATGTCTTCCTTCTAAAGTGTAGTGCCAATCTTGTTTGCAGCTACCAAAGAAAGGTACGCCTTTTTTTCCCAAGTTTGGGGTTCTCTACCTTAGAGGAAACTTTGCCCTGTTTTTTTTTTCATCTTTGATGGAGATGTCAACAGAAGCTACATTCTGTTCAGGATGGGAGAACTGAAGGGCTTGCACAACAGGACAGTTCCCCTATGCCTGTCCTGTCCTCTGTATCAGAAGGTTCAAGCCCCACTTCAGGACTTGAGCACAAAAATCTAGGCTGACATTCCAGTGCAATATGGAAGGAGTGCTGCACTGTTAGAGGTGCCATCTTTCTGAGGCTCCATGTGCCTCCTCAGATGGGCATAAACGACTCCTGGCGCATTATTTTGAAGGTAGCTTATCTCTGTTGTTCTGGCCAATATTTATTACTCAGTCATCACAAATTTCTGGCCATTATTTCACTACTATTTGTGAGTTTTTGTGCAATTTTCCTGCCACATTTCCACATTACAACAAGGATTTCAAAAGTAATCATTGACTGTAAAGTGCTTTTGGACACCCTGAAGTTATGAAAGGTGCTATATTTAAGTATAAGTCTGTCTTTTCTGGCAGCTTGTTTGCGTGTGTAACAGCACATGTCCAGAAACTATTGTATTCAATCATAGTCGATGGTGAACTTGCCCTTTATTGTAATCTATGCCATAGTATAAAGATGAAAATGAAAATACATTGTAAATGGCAAAAAGAAATATTTACTTAGCTCAATAAGAAGCAAACATATTTTATAGCTGTTTCTTGCAACGGTAAATGTTCGTATTGATAGTTAACTAGGACTAAATAAACTCAATTATTGAATTAATTGTTGCTTTCTCTGCTTTTTACAGAAAAATGTTGCTTGATTTATTATCTCTGCCCCTGAAGGTGGGCAGAAGTAATGTTTTCTCCTCTGTTTGTTAGTCTGTTTGTCTCTAAACAATATATCTCAAACTGATGGGCAGATTTCAACAAAATTTGGTACACAGGGTGTGGCCCAAGGAAGAACTGATTAGTATTTGTCGAAGATGCAGACCCGCACCCTGGAATCTTTTAAAGGACCCATCAACTTTGGGCAATAGGGCAAACTGACTTTTTTTTAAGAATGTTGTGGATTGTCTCAGCTGTTATGGTGGAACTTGTCACAGCTGTCAAAATGTGAGCAGAGTTTTTAGGACAAGTTATTGGATGTGTTTTCTGCCTCTCTGAAACCACCTCAGTGAGATGGAAACTCTGAATAAAAAGATTTATTTTCTGTGATTTGTATCTACAAATCATCAGCCAGGCAGGAAAAAGCCTCAAAGAGCTATGTAATTGTAATAATGTTGAGTTAACAGTGTGACGGAGATATATGCGCTACTAAGTGCCCTCTTCACTTGTTTAATTTATGTGCTCAAGGCTTTAAAGCTGTTGTAAGTGATACTCTTTTCGAGTTATCAACAGTCACAGATTGCAACTCTTTTGAGTACAATCACAGTTCTTGGTTTCCGGGAGTGGGACATGAACCCACAACCCTCTGATTCAAAGGCGAGGGTGCTATGAACTGAGTGATGTTGCAGTATTAAGGTTGAATACAAAAAAAGTTGTAGTGTATTTCTGCCGATAGTATATGACTGGCCTGGCACTTGCAATTTATTCCTCTCCTGGAGCTTCCTCTGTAGAGCTGAGCCTCCCCTCATAGTTTTTGCACCATCAAATGTATGCTAGGTCAATTCTCCTGTGCAAAAGACATGTTTAACACCATTCAATCCTGCTGTTTCTTAACTATTGCCTGCCACAGTCTCCTCTTACCTGCTTTTTCAGGTCACCATCAAATTTGTCATCCTTCATTTTAGAATTTTGAATGTTTTCCCAGCTAGTGCACTTGTTGCATTCCCAAACCTTACCCTGTAATTGGGTCCAGAGGACATGCCCTCCAACCTCCTACCCTAGATCCTCTATCATCCTTTCGCAGCGCAGTGTTCTTATCTCCCTTCCAGTGTTCCCAATTCCTTTTCCCCTACTTTCAGATCCAACAAGCTATCACTGCCCCCAGTTTCTATCTTCCTTTCATCACTTCAAGCCCCTATTGATTCTTTTTATGCCTCAGAGACCCACTTCTTTTCCAGAACCCATCTTTCCCCAAGCATTCTTTGTCCAATTAATTGTTCAGTCCTCATAGAACCACTTAGCTTTCCAGAACTCCATTGCCCCCTTATTGCTGCAAAACCCAAATGTCCCCTCTGCTCCCTCTCTTTCCACAATTGTCTTCTCTTATATTCCACCTTTCTCCAATGTCCTCATGGCCCAGCACCACTTGCCACACAGAAGCACATTTCCCTCTGTATCCCAACCCACTTCCTGCTTACTCACAGATGGCAGTAAACTCCCCATTCTCAGATCTCCACTCCCATATCCCCACCTTAAAAAGGAAAAGCAAAGGGATGTATGAAGTAGCTTGACTCATCCGTGAGGAGAAACGGGAGGAGAGGCAGAAAAAGTGACACCGAAGCAATGAAGCGATAACTTAAATGCAAATAGATTAGTTTTGTTACAATAAGAAATGTGTAATACAGCTGTACAGGAAGAAAGAGAAAAGGAAAAATGGTTGACGGCAATCAGTGTGTGGGATGAAAGAAAATTGGAGATTGGGAAGGGGACAAAGCCAGAAAAATGTTTTTTTTGTTCATAAGCCATGATCATAATGAATGGCAGGGCAGGCTAGAGGGGCTGAATTGCCTACTCCTGCTCCTAGTTCTTATGTTCTTATGTAAGCAATAACAGAAAATCACCACCTGCATTATTAATGTACACATTCATTATAAAATGACACACTTTCCAAATCACAATAAGCGATTCTATGAAAGATTTGCGTGTTCATTTTTTTTTTTAGAAAATTATGTTCAATGTTGTAACTCGTTCTCGGGAACTTGTTTGCATATCCTGTCACCAGAATCACTTGTGAATGATGCTGTGCATTCAGCCATTGCAGTTTCTTGGTAATGGGTGTGCAGATGTACGTTGCATGCGATTACTCCTTCCACTTTATGCTCATCTGCATTACGAGAAATTTTGCTCAATAAAAGCCAATTATCAATCCTATGTCTAACTCTGAGAACAGTTGAGATATTTTGATTACAACTCCGAGAAAGTACTCACTAACCCTCTGTAACAAAAAATCCTTTTCCTCCCACGAGGTACATGGTAGCATGACAAAACTTGTCCTTTGTTATAATGGCTATTAGGGAAACTGGCTGCAGTTGCAGAAGATACAAACTCAGTTAGGAAGGCTTGGAAGTGGAACAGTTGTAGACTTTTTAACAAAAATGTAGTGTTCAAAGCTGTAATGAAATGTTTGGAGTTTAATAAGTGTATTCTTTGATAACTCATTCTTGCTTTGCAAGTAATATCATTAAAATCTCTCAAGTATACTGTAGCTTTATGCTCACTTTACCCTCAGTTTGCTGTTAATGTATAAGTATCATACATTCCAGCTGGTGGCATCATTCAAGATGGCATCATCTTCCCCATCGTTGCTAGCATTGTAAACCATAAGACCCAAAATGGAGCTGAAATTTAAATTCAGAAAGCAAACATGCTAGACTCTTGCTAGGTTGGCTTGCACATGTAGACTTCTAACAGTAGCTGGATTGGGAGGAAAAATACTGAACAAAGGAAGTAAGATATGGTGGTGGGATTAGGATAGGCCATGATTTACAACAAGGAAATAAGTTAATACAGGATAGAAGTTGAAATACTGGAAAGTCATAGAGTGGAGTAAAGACTAGAGGGAAGTGGTGATGAAATACCAGAGGAAAAATAGAGGGGGAAGGACTTAATAGATTGGGGCCAGCTGAAAGAGAGATTAAATGGCAGGGAGACGAAGAGATCGAGGAGACCCAGGCAGTATGTCACATGCAAGGCTGCTTTAGAGCTAAGAGAAAGATGAGAAGCTGAAATTTAAATTTGGGTACTTTTCTCCACTCCAAATTATCACCTTAAACCCCTATTTCTTGTCTCATCAACACCTTCACCTCCAGCAAGTGTGATTAGCTTGTGTAGTTCTTTTTCATTAAGATTGACACTATCCGATCAGCTCCCTCTGCTGCTTCCCTCAGTCCATCCTGTAAAACTTCCTCTAAAGCTCTAGCCCTGAACACACATCTTTCTTTAGTTCCTCTCCTGTCTCCTCTCATGCCCTGTTTGAGCTCATCTTGTTCATGAGACCCATTTCCTGCTCCCTTGATCCTATTCCCACTAAAGTGTTAACCGTCCAACTTCCCATTCCCGGCTCCCATCTAAGCTGATAATGCCTTTGGTTCTCTCCCCTCAGGCACTGACCCCCTTGCCTTCAAATCTGCCATCACATTGCTCCTCAAAAAACCAACCCTTGACCCCTCCATTCTTGCAAACTACCACCCATCATTAACCTCCCTTTTCTCTCAAATCCTTGAACGTGTTGTGTCCCCTCAAATCCATACCTGCCTTTCCTGGAATTCAACAGTTGAATGCTTCTGATCAGGTTCCCGTCCCTTCCACAATACTGAAACAATTCTTATCAAAATTGCAAATAACATCCTGTGCAACTGCGACAAAGGAACTATTCCTCTTCAGCCTCCTTGACTTGTTTGCAGCCTTTGACACAGCTGACCATCCCATCCTCCTGTCCACCATTGTCCAGCTGGATGGCATTGCACTCGTCTGGTTCCTTTCCTATCTATCCCAGAGAATCACCAGCAATGGCTGGGGGAATTCTTTAGGAAAGATATATAATTAGACTTCCCGGTTACAATTGTGTTAACCAGCACTCGCAACTTGTTAAAAGAAGTTTTGTTTTAAAAAATAAATTAATCATTGAGTTTTTGAAAGAAGCCTGGTCAGAGTCTCTGTTCTTCAGTGTACTAGAGGTGTAGGTAAACAATTGGCCATTTCAGTGAGACAATTAAACATTTAAATTAAAGATATGGCCTGCGAAGTAGTGGGGCTTGATAATTCGCAGACTGCTCCCATCCCGGTCGTAACACTATTCTAACACACTCATGGTCTTTTGCCTGCCATAAACTTGAAGTCATCTAAAACTCTGTTGTCGATGTCTTAACTCGCCAAATCCTGTTCACCCAGCACACCTGTGCTTGCTGGCCTACATTGGTTTCTGGATAACTGCCTCGATTTTAAAATTCTGAACTTTGTTTTCAAAGCCCTCCATGGCCTTGCCTCCTTCCTGTCTCTAATCTCCTTTTGCTCCACAACCCGCCGAGATATCTCTATTCTGTTTGAATCCGCCATTGCAGCCATGCTTTCAGCTGCCAAAGCCCTAAGCTCTGGAATTCCCAACATAAACCTTTCTGCCTCTCAACCTCTCTTTCTTCTATGATGCTACTTAAATCCTACCCCTGAGGCCAAGCTTCTGATTTTCAGACCTAATATGCCTTTGTGGCTTAGTGTCAAATTTTGTTTGATAACACACCTGTGAAGTGCCTTGGGATGTATTTCTACGCTAAAAGTGCTCCATCAGTACAAGTTGTCGAGGAGGAGGGTCAAATTTCTAATGAGCCAACCGAAAAATTAAATGGAAGGAATCGATTAATATCTTCATACGAAACACGTGCTATCCTATGCTCTGGCCACATAAAAACATAAGGCAGGATTTTGAGTTTGGCGGTCGGTGGGCCCGGGAGTGGCTGGGAAACAGGTCGCCGCACGCGATCGGCCCCCAAACGCGATTTCACGCTGGCTGGCCAATTAACAGCCAGCCAGTGTGAAAAGCGTGCTGAAATGCTCAGCGCTGACTGGGTGGGGGGGTGGGGAGGAGGAGGGCGAGCGCTGAAGTCAGCGTGGATGTGGGGGAGCGCTCTCAGAAAGTTCCCTGAAGGCAGAGAGCTGTCTCAACTTGCTGAAGAATTCAAAAGCCATAAATAAAGATTTTCAAATACCGAAAAATACTTCCACACGTCAGGATCAGTCACCTGGACATATGGCTGATGTAAATTCTGCCCAAACATCTTTACCTTTTTTAAAAAAATTAATATCAGAAACCTCATCCTGCCCTTGGATGACGTTTCCACAAAAAGGCAAAGGCCACCTGGCCAACTTGCCCGCCCGCTAACCGTAAAGTTGGATGGGCAATGGAAAATCCCCGTTGTTTACTGTGTTAATGGCCTTAATAGGCCTCTCAATTGTCGCCGGGCGCGCTGCTGACTGACACACTCACGCACCTGCCGTCTGAAATATCACGCAAGTGCGCGATGACGTCGGGATGCTCGCCTGACGCCCTCGCGCGTTATTTCACGCTCGAGTGGGTCGGGCGAGTGCCCACACGCCGAGCGCAAAATTCTGCCCCTAATTGCAAAAAAAAGCTGTAAAATCTGAAACAAGAACAAAACAAGCTGAAAATCAGCAGTGACAAATAAGTTAACATTCATATGAGCTGGATTAATGTAATAAACAACATTTAAAAAGGAACAGAATAAAGGCAAGGGGCAATGAAACAATACACAAGCACAAGAAGGTCGAAGGTTAATTTTATTGTGTTTAAATGGAAAGCAGGTGATGCAGGCTGAAACGAGTCCAACATGAGACAGGAGGAGAAATGTGAGAAATTGAATTTACGAGACACACAACATAAGAAAAAAACAAAAGAAATAGGAGCAGGATTAGGCCATTCAGTCCTTCAAACCTGCTCCGCCATTCAGTACAATCACGGCTGGTCTGCCTCAATTCCTCCTGCCACTTTGTGCAATATTAGATCACCAAGTCTGTAAAAGATTGCCTTATTGAATAGCCTTGCTGAGTATCAAGCTCTAAGAATGATGTCGTAAAGTGAACTAGTTCCCCTTTTCCATGCATAGTTTATTTATCTGGCTGTATCTCGCTGCTCCTGTATATTATCCTGTGTGTTAATGAAATGTATTTTAATTTTAGCCAATGCAGATGATCTGGCACTGTGCATTTTCCCCTTTTCAAAAGGTACAGAACGATGTGGACATTTGGTGTGAATACCTATTATAAAATAGGTGAACAGGCGGAAAGATATTGTCTATGTGACTATCTTGGACGGTGTGGGTTAAGGCAGGGAGAACCAAGCAGTAGAAAAACTGACCAGCCAAAGAGTCTCGAAGAAGAAAAAAAGCAAGTTGATGCCAGGGATGCAGAGCCACCACAACAGACAGTTCCCTCCCGAGTTCCATCCATTCCTCCCCTCTCCCTTATGTTCAAAATGCTGGCATTCATCCCAGACCTACATTTCCTGCTAGTGAGGTTGGATGGGGAACTAAAGTAGCATACAGCAGGGAGGTTGAGTTCATTTTGGTCTATAGAGCAGCTGCATAATTTTATCTGTCCAAAGTGTAGAAGACTGCGCCACGAGCAGCAAATATAATAATACTGCAGGGTTACAGGAAACAAGTTGGGGAGTGAGACTCATCGAATAGTTCTTTCAAAGAGCCAGCACAGACCAGATGAACTATATAGCTTCCTTCTTTGCTGTGTTATGATCCTTGGCCAGACCCCCTGGACGTGGGGAGAGATCCGGTGAGGGACCAATAACCATTTTGTTTAAAGTTGATAAAGATTGGGATTCCAAGTCAGGTACTTTTGAAATAAATCCGCAAGATTGCACGGATTTTGAACAAACTAAAACGGACTTTACAATTTCGAAAAGATGAAACAATTTACAATATGTATGTTATTCTCTAACATTCAGGGTAAGCGTGAGGTACCTGTGAATTAAGAGACGAACTGTGGTCGGACACACAACCTGTAAATGCAAAATGCAACCAAAACAGATTCCATAGATTTCTCAGCAAACAGTCCAGACATTAGCCCCACTGAATCAACCAACCTCACTGAAACTTCGTCTTTCTCACAAGGGTTTCTAATCTCCACCTTTGAAGATCTCTCCTTGGCATTCTCTCCAGAAGTGTCTCCCACCTGGATGGTTCTAACAATGGCCCACCTCACAGGGTTTCAACCTGTCCTTCTCTCTGGATTCCGGAGTGCACTCGAACACACTAGCTCACAAGCACACTTTCAGATCTATGGCCGTGCCAAGCAGGACACCACTGCACCAAAGGGGTACCTTGGCCCCAATGGCTTTCTTAAAGTCTACTCCTTGCAGCTCTTTCCTGAAGTTGGACCCTGCTTATCTGCTTTCTTTTTACTTAACTGAGACCTGTTCCTGTCCCTTTTGTCTTTGTGACACTTGTTGGCTGGCCGACTGCCTCAAACTGACTTCCTCAAGAGGAGCTGTTCACTGACCTTTCAAAAATACTCCGAGGGTTCCTCCCTTGTGACTTGGCAAGAATCAATGTAACAACCATTGGAACGTCCCGTACCTTAAATGTTACAAAATCCACAGACCGCTAATTTAGCACCCAGGGCGACACAGATCAATGACTTTCAAGACAGCTGTAAGTTTCAAAGATTATACTTGTTTGTACAAAGTATATGTAAGTCGCCATCTCATCCAGAAGGTGTGTTTAGAAATTCTGGACGGTAGTGTAAGAGGAGGCGAATGTACAGGTGGAAGTCACCAATTGCTGATGCAAGTCTCATCAGTGCCATACAGACAGTCATCTAGGTTCAGAGCTGCAAGGTATCAATAAGGGCTGATCATTGGAATGGAACCTTGATCTTTTAACCCTTCATGCGCTATGGCCAGTAGGAGATAACCAAAGAACTAACCCTACAAGTAAAATAATTATTTGTTGTCGCATTGTATGCAAATATAATGCAGAATGTATAGGAATATGGAGCATTCACAGTTATAATTGAGGATATAGTATTAATTAGGATTAAACATAGTTAGGCTTGAAGATGATTTCTAGCAAAGGATCAGTGCTCCAACCACTTTAAACTTTGGTACAAGAAGTTTCCTTGCTGGGCAAAGCAGGAGAACTTTCACATCTCGCAAACGTCGATCCATAATTATATAGACAAGTAATTGATGCATTGTTTGCTGGGGCCAGGTATTTCATCACGTCAACTGTGACAAGCAGCCAGGAACATAAGGCCTGCCTACAATTAACTGCAGTTGTCCCCAGTTATGGCCATAACCTGATCACAGTGAATGGAACATTGCATTATTCCAACAATGTGCAGTTGGTTTGCAAAAACCAAATCAAACCCATGAATCCATGTTTCACAGACAGTTCCCATGTTCACCATCCTAAGGCAATTAATAGTACCAGCTTTATTTAAGGACCAAGATTATTTTGGATGCTTTTTGTGGGAACAAATGTGATATTGCAAAATGACTTTGTGAAATGAAGAACATGAGCATTGTTATGTACTTGTACCCATAAGCATTTGGCAAAGTTCCTGGCATTTTTCTAGGACATCACAATAATGCTCTGTTCCTGGACAATCAGACAAGACCTTAGTTTAATGTCTTGCCTGAAACACGGTGCTTCCATCATTGTAGCACTCCCTCAGCACTGCATTGAAGTGTCAGGCAAGATTGTGTTCAAGTCTGCAGTGGGGCTTGAACCCTCGATGTTCTGACTCAAAAATCGGAGCGTCATCCTCAAAATCAGGATGACATGTGGCAATGTACTCTGTGGTTTGTCCTCCACTATGCTCCTGCCCCACTTGGACTGGAGAATGGCCAATGTTGTTCCATTGTTTAAGAAGGGTAGCAGGGATAATCCAGGAAATCACAGGCCATTGAGCCTTACATCAGTGGTAGGGAAATTATTGGAGAAGATTCTTTGTGACAGGATTTACTACCATTTGGAAGCAAATGGGTGTATTAGTGAGAGGCAGCATGGTTTTGTGAAGGGGAGGTCGTGTCTCACTAACTTGATCGAGTATTTCGAGGAAGTGACAAAGATGATCGACGATGGAAGGGCAGTCAATGTTATCTACATGGATTTCAGTAAAGCCTTTGACAAGGTCCCTCATGGCAGACTGGTACAGAAGGTAAAGCCGCACAGGATCAGAGGTGAACTGGCAAGATGGATACAGAGTTGGCTTGATCATAGAAGACAGAGGGTAGCAGTGGAAGGGTGCTTTTCTGAATGGAGAGCTGTGAGTAGTGGAGTTCCGCAGGGATCAGTGCTGGGACCTTTGCTGTTTGTAGTATATGTAAATGATTTGGAGGAAAATGTAACTGGGCTAATTAGTAAGTTTGCAGATGACGCTAAGGTTGGAGGAGTTGCAGATAGTGAAGAGGATTGTCAATGGATACAACGGGATATAGATTGGTTGGAGACTTGGGCGGAGAAATGGCAGATGGAGTTAAATCCGGACAAATGTGAGGTGATGCATTTTGGAAGGTCTAATACAGGTAGGAATTATACAGTAAATTGCAGAACCCTTAAGTGCATTGACGGGCAGAGGGATCTGGGTGTACACAGGTCACTGAAAGTGGTAACGCAGGTGGATAAGGTAGTCAGGAAGGCATATGGCATGCTTGCCTTCATTGGCAGGGGTATTGAGTATAAAAGCTGGGAAGTCATGCTGCAGCTGTATAGGCCACACTTGGAATATTGCGTGCAATTCTGGTCGCCACATTACCAGAAGGATATGGATGCGTTGGGGAGGGTGCAGAGGAGGTTTACCAGGATGCTGCCTGGTCTGGAGGTTATTAGCTATGAGGAGAGGTTGGAGAAACTCAGATTGTTCTCACTAGAGTGACGGAGATTGAGGGGCGACTTGATAGAAGTTTACAAAATTACGAGTGGCATGGACAGAGTAGATAGTCAGAAGCTTTTTCCCAGGGTGGAAGAGTCAATTACTAGGGGAAATAGATTTAAGTTGAGAGGAGAAAACTTTAGAGGAGATGCGCGGGGCAAGTTTTTTACGCAGAGGGTAGTGAGTGTCTGGAATTCGCTGCCAGAGGAGGTGGTGGAAGCAGGTACGATAGTGGTGTTTAAGAGGCAGCTTGACAAATACATGAATAGGATGGGAATAGAGGGATACGGACCCTGGAAGTGCAAAATGTTTTAGTTTGACGGGCAATATGATCGGCGCAGGCTTGGAGGGCCGAAGGGCCTGTTCCTGTGCTGTACTTTTCTATGTTCTTGTTCACTTGATGTATTGACGGACAAAACTGCATGATATCCTAAACTCAGAATATCATTGCAACAAAAATAAGAAAACTTAAGTGAATATTGGAAACATTTGTTAAACCTTTAAACAGAGGCTACTTTGTTAGAACATGAATAATTGAAAACAGATTATTATAAATTTTTTTCTGAGAAAATACTAAAGCAATCACGCAGAATAAAAGCTGTGGTTTGTGTAAAAATTTTACCCAGCCAGCACGACACAGGAGTGCAACGTGTTGATGCTACATCACACTGACTGGTAACATGTGGGCTTATGACCACAGTTCCTCACAGGATGAGCTTTCTAATCTAAACCATACTGTTGTCGTGAGGTGAACATCTCCTTTGTCGCTTTCATGTATCCACTAGCACCAACATTGTACATCATTAGCGATATGTGCTTCTTGGGGCTATGAGCAGCCCTCTTGGATGAGAAGGTATGAGCTCTGGGAAAACCGCCAAATAAAGAGAAGGTAACTTACATAATCAAAAATTAAGAAAAGCTACCAAGTCGTCTTCCACCTGCTAAACTTCAGTTCTAAAACTCTGCTGCCCATATCGAAGTGTTATTCACCCTTCTCCCTGTCCTTACTAACTTAAATGTCACCTGGTCCCCCACTGGCTCAAATTTGGAGTTCTCTTGTATGTGTTTAAATCCCTTTCTGGGCTCTCTTTCTCGCACTAACTGCCCCCCCGCCTTACCCCAGACAAAATTTGCAGCTGGAACGTTGAGGTTGTTGTGCATTAACTACCAAAGATGCACATCAGTCATATTGTGCTTGTTCATTTGGAGGATTATTCATAGTTATGGGGTCAACGCACAATTCTAAGCTTTGGTGTATTTTTTTTAAATTCTTTTGTGTGATGTGGCTATGCTGGCATTTATTGCCGATCCCTAATTGCCCATGAGAAGGCGGTGGTGAACTGCTGCAGTCTATGTGGTGTAGGTACACCCACAGTGCTGTTAGGGAGGGAGTTCCAGGATTCTGACCCAGTGACGGTGAAAGAAAGGCGATATAGTTCCTAGTCAGGATGGTGTTCGGCTCGGAGGGGAACTTCCAGGTGGTGATGTTCCCATGTGTCTGCTGCCCTTGTCCTTCTAGTTGGTAGAGGTTATGGGTTTGGAAGGTGCTGTCGAGGGAGCCTTTGTACTCCTCTGTACATGGAAGTTATAAATAATTACAAATGCTATCCTTTATGATCAAGTATGAAAGTGTAGGTTAGAAAGCAGTATAATGGGGAATTGCCACTGAACTGAAAATCTGGTCAAAACAATAGAAATAGATCAGATGTGGAAGATGCATTAATGATGGGGAATTCTTTGAAGTCCAGTGCTAGGGTGTAACTCATAGGATTTCTTTTCATGAGCTTTTGAAAAATTCCTCGGCATTAAGGTGCGGTAATTCAGGGAATTGCTGTGAATCCCTGTTAGTTTTAGTGATCTGATGATGGACAGTAATTTCCTCGTATATATGAAGCAAAAATACCAAAATAAATTTCGACAGTTCTAATAATTGTGCATAAATTCAAACACATCACATATGACTGGCTTACTGCTTGAGTCATGGTTAGAGGTTAAAGGGGAAGTCTTGCTATCAGTGCTACCTATTTTTAAGGAATAAACTTGCTACAAATAGAAAAATATAAATATAACCATTACAATCTGTTTATTGAATATTGTATAAAAGGTGAACAGCATTCGTGATCTCATAGGAGCTATATTATAGAGACTACATTTAGCATGACTGATATGAAATCCTATCAATGCCTATTCTGAGATAAAATCATTAACTTGCAGTGGTTTTATCATTAAGAAATATAAACACACAAGTCTCTGATGTGCTGCGCCCTACACTGTAAACAAGCTGAGGCTCCAGGAAATCCACAAGAATAATTGTGCCATTGGGATAAGGTCACCTGTTCATCTAGTGTATAAACATGGTGCCATGTGAGGTCTGCACATTTTTCTGGGATCTAAGCTGTTTTAACAACTCTACATACGGAGACCAGTTTCCCAGTCCCATACCAAAGGTCACTCCTGAAATGACAAGCAGGGTAATATTTATTGGAGGTGATGGGTGTCTCGCCTGCCATCCCTGCATCACCTCTTTTAGGGAAAGCCTTCCAAATTAAGTGTCACTCAGACACTTATCTGGACAGTGGTGGGCCTTCCCCAGGGTGGAAGTCCACCCGCCAAGAGTTGGGTTACTCTCGGTAGCCCCCCAATGTCCCTGCCCTTCTCCATGCTGGGTAGCCTGATCAGGCAGTGAGCCCCTTTGAAAGGGCACCCCCACCCCCTGCCAGCCTGCAGGCAATCCGCACGGATTTGCTTCTTGTGTTTCTTGCATGAGTAGCCCGCCCACTGCTGGGTTAATAAGGGATATGAGGCCCTTAAGTGGGCATTAAGGACCTCAGTTGGGAAGGTTGTCCATAGGCCTTCTCGTCACGGACTCAATCAGGTGGAGTGGCAAGGCAGCAGGATTCCCTCCCGCTTGATTAAATGCCGTCCGCGACAGTGGAGGGCATTAAATTCCACAGTGTTTATGTGCTTAGTAAAAGCATCAGAGATCTAGTCATTTTAGCCCTATATACTACTGGGTTGCAGCAGGAAACCTCCAGGAAGACTGGGGAAACACTTTAAGGGCGTCCTTAAAGCATCCCTGAAGAGGTCAGAAATCCCTGCCAATACATGAGAGTCCCTGGCCTGTGAGCAACCAAAACGGGGAAGGTTCATTCATGATGACACTGAACTATTGAGAGAGTTGGTGGGGAACACACACAGGCGAAGCTGAAGCGTCTGAGAAAGCACACAAACCTCCAAACAACTCATCTGCCTGACCCTTTAATCACCACCTGCACTGCATGTGGCAGGGTCTGCAGACTTATCAGCCATCTCAGAACCCATTGAAGTGGACTGGAGCAAGTTACCCTCGATCCCTAGACACTGCCTAAGAAGCTGAGATATGCTACGTCATTGCCTTTTCACTATTGGCTCAAACCAGTTCCCCAAGATAATGAACAGCAGTTGATGTTTAAATAAAAATACATGAAAGTAAAAATGAAAATTTCATTAGAAAATGAAAGATGAAAAGCTAACCAAATCCTTGGTCACTTATTCTGAAATGGTAATTTTTTTTATTTTTACAACATTTATAAGCTGTTTGTTGCACCACAGACAGCAACTGGAATTAATTTCTTGAAAGCTCACAGTAAATTCACACAATTTAATTTTATGACAGCATGATTGTTGAATTTTGAGCCAACAGTGAATAACTAAGCCACACGCAGTTGGTTAGTCCTGAACTGTTCTGAGTTAGTTGATCTTGGCTCAGGTGGTGGTAGAAATGTCGCAATTGGCCTTAGTATCTCAAAGTTATGGAGACAGAAGCAACAAGGGCTTGTTGTCCCTAGAATCATAGTAGTGTACACTGCAGATGGAGGCCATTTGGCCTGTCGTGCCTGTGCTGGCTGTTTGAAACAGCAGCCATGGTTGGTCCCCCATTGCCATTTTTTTTTAAGTTCCTTGACTAAGTATCTGACTAACTCACTTTTGAAAGTGGCAGCGCAGGTGGATAAGGTAGTCAAGAAGGCATATGGCATGCTTGCCTTCATTGGCAGGGGTATTGAGTATAAAAGCTGGGAAGTCATGCTGTAGCTGTATAGGCCACACTTGGAATATTGCGTGCAATTCTGGTCGCCACATTACCAGAAGGATATGGATGTGTTGGGGAGGGTGCAGAGGAGGTTTACCAGGATGCTGCCTGGTCTGGAGGTTATTAGCTATGCGGAGAGGTTGGAGAAACTCAGATTGTTCTCACTAGAGCGATGGAGATTGAGGGGCGACTTGATAGAAGTTTACAAAATTATGAGTGGCATGGACAGAGTAGATAGAAGCTTTTTCCCAGGGTGGAAGAGTCAATTACTAGGGGACATAGATTTAAGGTGAGAGGAGAAAACTATAGAGATGTGCAGGGCAAGTTTTTTACGCAGAGGGTGGTGAGTGTCTGGAATTCGCTGCCAGAGGAGGTGGTGGAAGCAGGTACGATAGTGGTGTTTAAGAGGCAGCTTGACAAATGCATGAATAGGATGGGAATAGAGGGATACGAACCCCGGAAGTGCAAAATGTTTTAGTTGACGGGCAATATGATCGTGCAGGTTTGGAGGGCCGAAGGGCCTGTTCCTGTGCTGTACTTTTCTTTGTTCCTTGTTCTAAAAATATTTATGGAATCCGTTTCTACCACTTTTTCAGGCAGGCCATTCCAGATCTTGACAACTCTGCGTGGAAAAAATTCTCTTCATCTCTCCTCCAGATTTATTGCTAATGATTGTAAATCATTGTCCTCTGGTTATTCGCCTCTGGCTATTGTCCCATATGTTTTAGTGTTTGACTTTGACCTACTACCATCAAATTCCCCTTCCTTCTTAGCAAATTTTTTAAAAAAGCTTGCTGAAGCAATTCCATCTAACTGAAGAAAACGTAATGCTGTGGAATTCCCCCTGTTTGCATTGTGAGATAGATTACATAGTACTGGAACACCAAAAACACTTTGTGTGCGCAGTTGTTTTAACTACGATTGATTTAACTACGCAAGGCAAAAAAGCATCAGTGAATATTTTGTCTCGCCTATAGCCAAGGAACTTTTATGTATGTATGACTGCTTTATTACAGCTTAAATATCTTTGGACTGTATTGACAAAGAAAAAGAGAGATGGCAAATTGGAAAGAAACCTGTTAAACTGGACCCATAAACAAATTGCTTCCCTTCTCATTAACTTACGAAAAGGTATTCTTTAGTCTGCCTCGTTCTCAGGCTAGTATAAACCAGTATAATTTTATGCTTAAAAAGCTGGTGCCAATGTGATTTACAATTTTAGTCATTAGTTTTGCATCTTGGCTGCCCTTTTTTAATCACAATTCACCTGATCAAGTACTGTTATTAACTTGAGCATTATTATATTTCAGTTAAGTGCATAGGACAAACGTATATTGGATTTGTTGGGCGACTTAAATTTCTGAGGTACCTTTAGCATAGTAAATATCCCAAGCTGAAAAGAAACAAATGGTAGACTAATCGGAGGATAAATCAGGTTGGTTGGTGAGATAAGTTTAAAGGTTTTCGAAAGTGAGTGGCGAGAGAGCCAACTGGATGGATTTAGGGAGAGAGTTCAGGGAGTGGAGCTCTCCAGCAATCATGTTTTGTAAGTCCATGAGTTTGAATTTTGTGCAAGGCTGAGATGGGGCTCAGCAGTGATCCCTTCCATGACGCCACATGATGGCCTTCCACCAATCACTGCCCAGGCCAGTGAATGAATCAGAGCTATTTTGAAGTGCTGTAGGGCAACTAACATCAGTGTAACCATTATCAAACAAATGCTACTGCAGATTCTGCTTAATAGTCAAATCTGTTTTTAGCTTTTACCTCCTCCGGCGGCCCTCAGCATCAAATATGTCAGCCTTCAGCCAATTCTATTCATAATATCAAGGAACGGCTGAAAGCACTGGATACTGCAAAGGCTATGGGCCCTGACAACATTCCGGTAATAGTACTGAAGACTTATGCTGCAGAACTTGCCACACCCTTAGCCAAGATGTTCCGGTACAGCTACAACACTGGCACCTACCCGGCAATGTGGAAAATTGCGCCGGTATGTCCTGTACACAAAAAGCAGGACAAATCCAACCTGGCTAATTACCGCCCCATCAGTCTACTCTCCATCATCAGTAAAGTGATGGAAGGGGTCATCAACAGAGCAATCAAGGGGCACTTGCTTAGCAATAACCTGGATTCCGCCAGGGCCACTCAGCTCCTGACCTCATTACAGCCTTGGTTCAAACATGGACCAAAGAGCTGAACTCCAGAGGTGAGCTGAGAGTGACTGCCCTTGACGTCAAGGCAGTATTTGACCGAGACTGCAAAACTCGAGTCAATGGGAATTGGGGGGTGGAACGACTCTCCACTGTTTGGAGTCATACCTAGCACAAAGGAAAATGGTTGTGGTTGTTGGAGGTCAATCATCTCAGTACCAGGACATCACTGCAGGAGTTCCTCAGGTTAGTGTCCTGGGCCCAACCATCTTCAGCTGCTTCATCAGTGACCACCTTTCCATCCGTCATAAGGTCAGAAGTGGGGATGTTCGCTGATGATTGCACAATGTTCAGCACCATTCGCAGATCTTCAGATACTGAAGCAGCCCATGTCCAAATGCAGCAAGACCTGGACAATATCCGAGCTTGGGCGGATACATGGCAAGTAACATTCAGGCCAATCAAGTGCCAGGCAAAGACCATCTGCAACAAGAGAGAATCTAACCATTGCCCCTTGACATTCAATGGCATTACCGTTGCTGAATCCCCAACTATCAACATCCTGGGAGTTACCATTGACCAGAAACTGAACTGGACTAGCCATATAAATACTGTGGCTACAAGAGCAGGTCAAAGGCTAGGAACCCTATGATGAGTAACTCACCTCCTGACTTCCCAAAGCCTGTCCACATCTATAAGGCACAAGTCAGGAGTGTAATGGAATACTCTCCACTTGCCTGGATAAGTGCAGTTCCAACAACACTCAAGGTCAACACCATCCAAAACAAAGCAGCCTGTTTGATTGACAACCCATCTACAAACATTCACTCCCTCCACCACTGACACACAGTGGCAGCAGTGTGTATCATCTGCAAGATAAGCATAAGATGTAGGCGCAGAAGTAGGCCATTCGGCCCATCGAGTTTGCTCCGCATTCAGTGAGATCATGGCTGATCTGATAATCCTCAACTCCCCTTTCCTGCCTTTTCCCCATAACTCTTGATTCCCTTACTGATTAAAAATCTGTCTATCTCAGCCTTGAATATACTTAACGACCCAACCTCTACAACTCTCTGTGGTAAAGAATTTCACAGATTGAGTACCCTCAGAGAAGATATTCCTCCTCCCCTCTGTTTGAAATGCCCCCCCCCCCCCTTACTCTGAGATTATGCCCTCTGGCCCTGGATACTCTCACAAGGGGAAACAACCTCTCAGCATCTGCCCTATCAAGCCCCCTAAGAATCTTATATGTTTCAATAAGGTTGCCTCTTGTTCTTCTAAACTCCAACCTACTCAACCTCTCCTCATAAGAAAATCCCTGCATCCCTGGGATCAACCTAGTGAACCTTCTCTGGACAGCCTCCAATGCCAGTATGTCTCCCCAAAAAAAAGGGGAGCAAAACTGTTTACAGTATTCTAGGTGTGGTCTAACTAGTGCCTTGTATAGTTTTAGCAAGACTTCCCTATTTTTGTACTCCATTCCCTTTGAAATAAAGGCCAACATTCCATTTGCCTTACCTATTACCTGCTGAACTTGTATGCTAGCTTTTTGGGATTCCCCCAAATCCCTCTGTGTTGCAGCTTTCTTCAGTTCTCATTTAAATAATATTCAGCTCCTCTATTCTCCCTGCCAAAGTGCATAACCTCCCACTTTCCCACATGATATTCCATCTGCCAAGTTTTTGCCCACCCACTTAACCTGTCTACATCCCTCTGTAGACTCTTTGTGTCATCCTCACCACTTGCCTTCCCACCTATTTTTGTGTCATCCTCAAACTTGGCGATTGCACTGCAGGAACTCGCCAACCTCCTTAGACAGCACCTTCCAAACCCACGACCTTTGCCGTCTAGAAGGACAAGGGCAGCAGATACATGGGAATAACACCGCCTGAAAGTTCCCCTCCGAGCCACTCTCAATCCTGACCCTGAAATATGTCGCCGTTCCATCACTGTCGCTGGGTCAAAATCCTGGAATTCCCTCCCTAACAACACTGTTACCACATGGACTGCAATGGTTCATGAAGGCAGCTCACCATCACCTTCTCAAGGCCAATTAGGGATGTGCAATAAATGCTGGCCTAGCCAGCAATGCCCACATCCCATGAATGAGTTAAAAAATATACATAATTTGTGAAAGGTCTCGAGCATTCATTTCAGCATTTGTCATTCGTATCGTTTAATCCATACAGCATCAATGACAGCAGTGTAGTGTACCACCACCTCTGGTCGATCATAGAAACAAATTTCTGCCCATTAATTCAGGTGCCAATGTATAATGAGCTGCTAACACCATACTCCAAACACAGTTCTGTATGTTACTTTGTCACATCTCTTATGTTAACAGGCATGCAGTAATGGTAAATTTTGGTGCATCATTATTTGAATTACAAACCTGCATGTGCACAGTGACTCTCCATGTTGTAAAGGAAATCAGAACCGTACTGCTGCAGACAGATATAAACTCACCTGCATACATGAGATAGTAAGGTTCAATGAGCCACTGATACTGTACCTCTAAAATACCTTTGGTATATAGCAATGTTATCAAAGATGCAAATCATTTCATTGTAGCTTTCCTGCTACTTTATTCCATAAGATTTCTCTAAATACTTGCATCTCTATACTTGCACCTGTATCTACTAATAGGGTCTTAAAGAATACAAAATTTGTGCCTATATACATGAACTTAGATTGCCATCCAGCAACTCTGACCAAAGTTTAAACTGTTCACTTTATTAACATTCCCTCCATTGTAAGTGTGCCACTAAAACTAATTAATGACTTTAACAAGGTTAATTCTCCTACTCACATTAATGGTATCATTTCTAACAGCTATATAACAATGTGGTGTAATGAGGCAGACTTTTAATAAATTGATTGATATGCTTTCATTAGTCCCCTGATAGCACTGCGAGAATTAGTGTTAATGATTTTTCTCTGATGGTTCGGCAGTGCCTATCACTCTTGGCAGTTGGGACCAATGGTAGTGTTTCACAAATGACATCTAATTGCTTTGTGGCTATACTTTGAAATAAGATTGGTTCCAACAGGAAATTTCTACAGTCAGTCATTAATCATCATTATAACTAGGATGACAGCTTTTCTGTTTGTGTGTGTGTGTGTGTGTGTGTGTGTTATTGAGAGCTTTTTTTATTAATTCATGGGATATAGGCTTCGCTGGCTGGGCCAGCATTTTTTGCCCATCCCTAAAGTATACTACAATAGGAGTTAAATTGAGGTACTGTATATTGAAATGTTGCTCTTAATTCAGTTTGTGCTTAAATAGAAAGTATCTGAAACTTGCAGATCAGTCAGAATCTATGTACAGAACAAACAAGGCAAAGTTTTGGATGCAGACCCTTCTTTGTACCCCAAGATATTGACTTGTCTGTTCTCTGCACAAATGCTGACTGATCTCTTAGGCGTTTGCAACTTTTTCTGTTTTCATTTCAAATTTCTCACACCTGCAGTTTTTTTTTGTATGCTTAACTTGACTGTGCCATTAGTCGGCTTTATTGTGCTCAACAGTATTGAGATATGCAGCTAGTTGGTTAAAAACAGGAGTGGAATGCAATTTGAAACAAAACAGTAAACACTCATGGAAATGTTTTAATTCTGTCCAGATTGGATATACTGATTTTTTTTTACCATCATCCTCCATCTGCTCTAGTAAATCACTAATCCTTTTTGCATCACTTGTTTTTTTGACAGCAGGATGAATAATGTTCAAAGTTATTTACCCCCCAGACCCCTTGCTCTTCAGCTTGTGCTCTATTTTGTGTATTGTGGATCTACAGAGACGTAAAATATTATTGTTCCCAGACAATCGCGATGATTTTGATAATTGTCTGCAGTTTTTATAATTCACCTGTGAAATAATGTGATTGATTTTTCTCCCTCACTTTTTAAACCATCTTGGACAAATAGTATTTTCTGTCATTCATGGGTGGGGCAAAAGAGAGCACAATCCCTTTCAGAAGTCCCCATCCTGCATAACTATTTAAGTCATGTGATCATTACCACACTGTATACAGTAGGGCCCAAGTACCCCATTAAAACACACAGAACTGGGGCAGAATGCAACTGTTAATTTTAATTAAATGTATTATGCAGGGTTTCCACAAACGAAGTGCCTGGAAGACTGCTTGATATTTTATTTTCCAACTGAATCCAACCCCTTTCACTCAAATTCTGGAAAAGTCAATTCTGTTAGAAAAGGATTTTAAAAGTTTTTGTAACTGGTCAGAGGATTGTATTTTCAAAGCGCCTTTGAAATGAGCATTATTGTGCCAAACTTATAAATGAGCAAGTTATCAAGGCTTCAAAAGCATGGTTCTGTGGCAGCCAGAGATAGTGTGCCTAGACTGAAAAAGATGGCATTATCTAAATATTTCTAAATATTTGCAATGGCTGCCTTCAATGTTAAGGGTCAAGGTAGCAGCCTTGGACAATCTTCCTTGCAAACATGCATGATTGAGCGTTTTGGAGTTTCCAGTAATATTCTGAACCAAGTTCCTGGATAAAGGACCTTGGGGATCAAGGTGGATGGCAGTTTGGGGTGTTTCAAAAGCGCCACTGGAGTTTGAAAACTAACCTGGGCTTGGCTCCAGCTTATCACACTGAGCACGCCAGCTCATGCTTACCACCTTAAAAGGGAAACACTATAGTCAGGCCTGTCAGTACATTTGTTTCTTGTTGTGGTCAACTTGTTTTCAACCCCACTAGCCTGTACATTAGGGGCTTTCCAAGATTAGTTATTAGTTTCTGGATTCACTTGTACTTCCATACACGCTTTATTGACAAAAGATGATGGAATGTTACGAGGCAGGGTTTCCTCAACCTCTAGAGTGTCCGGGGACAACACAAAAGCCAAAATACTGTGGATACTGGGAATCTGAAATAAAAACAGAAAATACTGGAAATAGTCAGCAGGCCTGGCAGCATCTGGTCAATGACCACTCAGATTTCTCTTGACATGTTTTTTTTAAGGATTCTAGCTGGAGGAATTTATATGCTTGTGCTGAGCAATAATGTCTTGACCTGACAGCCCTGGACAACAAACTTTTGTATAATGATGCCCCGCACTGACCTGACCTACACACACCTTGGTGTATGTGGTTGCGAAATGACTGTTCAGTTATGTACCGTAGACAAAGAGCACGGTTTTCCGTTCCCGCCCACAGCCAGGATTGGCCAGTCCCGCCGATAGCTAATGGACTTTTGGCTGGGCTGCCAAATCTCTCGCGGGGTTGCTGCCATGATGAGGCTGGAAAATCCCAGCCAAAGTCCTTAACTTTTTGAAAGAAGTTCACGCTTGATATAAAAAAGAGCTCTTGTCTCTTTCTTACCTAGTACATTTGGTGCTGTCTAAAATGACCATGTAAATAGATTCCTTAAAGAAGTGTATTCAGCAACATTTATTTTGTGAATGACTGGTATTTGTATGTAAGGATTGAACTTTTATTTAAAATCTTGAGTCTGCAGTAAATAATCTAACATTTGTGTGTTCATTAATGTGCCAGTTTTTTTAAAATTTAGACATTTAGTTATGAAGTCAACAATTTTGGATTAAGTTAGAAACATTATTAGATTATCGTGACATTACCACCTCCTTAAGGAAAACTTTTTGATATCTCAGTTATTTTAACGAATCTTGATTTTCTGATAAGATCTCTGTTAAGGTCACCTCCTGCAGGCTGGGCCCATAAAGGCTAAGACTGTTCCATCTAAAGTAGCTGATTCAATAAAAAAGTTGTTATTTTCGATGCTTTGAAATTCTCGCTCACATTTTGAATTCTGTATCTGCTTCAGAAGCATTTGAATAGAATTAGAGAAATGTTAGATTCCCAGGCTATAGCAGAGCTTTCTAAATAAACATGTTATAAGATTTTATCTTGTACACATGATGTATAAGCTTACAGTTGAGCAGATGGCTCAGGCAAAGATTTTTTTATTCACATGAGCTATGAATTGGAGCAAGATGACATTCCTGATGTATAACTAACTTTTTGCCCCAGAAAAGAACCAACTAAGCCCTTGAATTCTCACCCACACTTCCCGATGTGGGTGAAACTGTTCTGCACATTAGTCAGGCTACACTGACTAACATAGAGAGGCGTTGGTAACAGCGTTCACGTTCTGAACCTCAGAATTGTTACTACGCCAAAGGAGGCCATTCGGCCAATTGTGCCTGCCCTGGCTCTCTGAGCATTTCACCTGGTGCTATTCTCCTGCCTTCGCCTCATAACCCTGCAGATTGTTTCTTTTCAGATAATCATCTAATTCCCTCGTGAACACCTTGACTGAGCCTGCCTCCACCACACTCCCAGGCAGTGAATTCCAGATCCTAACCACTCGTTGTGTTTAAAAAGTTTTTTTCTCAGATCACTTTTTTTGCTGCTTTTGTCAATTATTTTAAATCTGTGCCCCCTTCTTGATCTTTTCACGAACAGGAACAGCTCCCCCTTGTCTACTCTATCCAGGCCCCTCGTGGTTTTGAATACATCTTATCAAACCTCCTCTCGGCCTTTTTTCTCAAAGGAAAAGAGCCCCTATTTCTACTTCTCAAGACTAGAGTCTTGAGACCTCTCTTGGGGCATCTGCACAAACTGTTAACCTGCAAGGCATTGCCATGTTGTAATTTGAAGAATATAGATTCTACAAAACTCACTGAAATGGGCTGCTTTTTAAAAATTAACTCCTTGCCCTTGTATATGGAATTTCTTTAAATTGGTAATTTTAATGAATGAAATCACTAAAAATTAGATCTTGTAAAGTAAAATATTGGGTGACAGCAATACTAAAGATTCCTGGAAATGGAGGAATCTTTATACCTTGAATTGTTTAGGTTGGAAGTTATTCAAAGGGCCTGCATTGTTTAAAAAAATGCTTTTTCTTTAACTGCTTTCTAGGGTTTGCAGTGGCACAGCACATAAACCAGCAGAGTCCCTCTCCAGCATCGTCCCCTTCCCCACCCTCTAGTGGCACCATCACAACCAGCACAGGCTGCAGCGATACCATCACCACCAGCGCAACTTCCACTCCCTCAGCAACTCAGAGCCCCACAGGTAATTCTGCCGCATATTTCAGACCCTTAGCACATTGACTTGGTTAATGCATTAAGAAGTGGTGGAACGATCCATAAGCAACCTATTGTTATCCTGTTATGGTTCATGGATACGTATGAGTATTAAATTTTGATCTAAAGCTTTTTTTTTACCCCTCGTTGGCGCACTTAAACTGGTGGCCTATTCAGGCTGCATTCATGAGGAAGCATAACGAAATTTGCTCTCCAAACCTGAGGTCACTTGTGCTTTCTTGTGAAATATAAGCAGCCGATTTAACAAAGGAAAATTACAAAATCATTCACTGGTAGTATTTCTGTGACCGTGTTGTGTAATACTGCATATTGTAGCAGAAACAAAAATGAGTTCCTTGGAAGTTGGAAGGGGGTGTGTGTGTTAAGTAACACTTTAACTATTTCTTAAAAACTAGCTCAGGTTAATTGAGCAATATATAATCATGTGAAAATGATGGTGCAAAGCTTAAGAAAATGCCACAAATTAATGCAAAAAAATGGTTCTTTGATAATGTTGTTGTATTTACTCCCTACAGTGGATTTGATTAACCTGTGGAACAGGAAGTCCTGTCTGTAGCAAGATTGCTGGGCTCCAATGCCTGATTTACAAAGAAGCAACTTTGAGATGATTAAGATGCACTGATAGCTTCATGTTTAAAGGCTCTGACACAGATCTTTGAGAAAAGATAACCAGCTAAACCTATTCCTGCCACTAAAGGGTGAAGGGATCTGACTCAGAAGTGGTTGCTTTTTATCGATGAATGTTTAGATAACAGGACAACTAATAATGTCACTGTCCTTGAACCTTCGTTACAGGTTTAAGATGAAAATGGCAGGGCAATGGCAATCTGCTATTTGATGGAATTGGCACAATTGAATTTCTGCTAATTACCAAAGGTTTCCTTTTATTGTGCATTTTACCCCTGCCCATTAAATCTCCCCACAACCCTCCCCTTATCCCACCACGATATTCTAATTGATTATTGGGGGGGTAGGAGGGGAGCTTAAAAGAGCAGCTTGCTTTATTCTCCACTTGTTAGGAAGCATTTGGCCTTCTCTAGACATGTCCTTACAGTGCAACAGTTGTGATTGAGTCAAGTAGTGAATAAGCACAAGACCTACATCCTAACTCCATATGACATGCACATATGAGGTTCATCACAGTACTTCCACTGTGTTGCCCAATTTAGCCCCAAGTGGTAGTGATGATAACAGCAGTGCTCTTATGGCAGCAGTTGTCTAAAATAAATGTTTTTTTCTATCTGGTTAACTTTTTCAGTACAGTCATTGTGGTGTCACTGGCTGCAGCACAGCTAAAATGACGTGGGTTAAATCAAGGAATTTATGTACAAAAAAAAATTATTTTATTAAAAATGGACATATATTTATTCTGCAGTAATCTTAGAATACAAGTTAGGATTGTGTTACAAAGCAGCACCACATCTGAGGTAATTCGGGTTCATTATATGCCACAAGGTGAAAGCTCCAATAGTCGTCAAGTATTATGTGAATCTTAAGCTGTGTGTTGCAAACTCCAGTGCACAGTACTTTTCCTCCCTCCCTCCTTTTTCCCCCAATTTCCTCCCCCCTCCTGTATTCCTGAAGGCACTTACTCGTTGTTTGCTTATAATTCTGAGAGTATCGAATTCGCTCAGAAGCAGGAGTCCTGTCTTGTTTTCCCTCTCGGTGAATTCCAAGGCTATCTGTAGCAACCCAAGTGCTGTGCCAGTTGCGAGCAATGAAAAAGCTGCAACCTGGTACCTTCCTGGATTGTATCATTCAACTGTATGCTCCCTTAACCATGGGTTTGCTTGACAACAACGATTTCTATTTATAAAGTACCCTTAAGTAAAATGGCTTAAGATGCTTTATAGGAATGCGATCAGATTAAATTTGGCATCAAACCCCATATGGAGATCTTGGGAAAGGTGACCAAAAGCTTGGAAAAGAGGTAGATTTTAAGGAGTAAAGGAGGAAAGAGAGGCAGAGAGGTTTAGGGAGGAAGTTCCAGAACTTGGGGCCTGCAGTTGAACTCACTGCTAGCATTGGTGGGGCAATAGAAATCTGGAATGCAGGAGAGGCCAGAATTAGGAGAGCCCAGTTTTCAGAGGGTTGTAGATTTTTTATTAATTACTGTAAATTCAACATATCATTGTAAGAAATTGGTTGCAGAAGAGAACAGATTAGAGATGTTTCTGTCTTGTCATGTGACTGAAACGATGTTTTTCAAATGTGTGTTCGCAACAGGTGATTCAGTGCTTTGTACGCATTGCTTATAATTGACTATTTATATGAACCTCCTTTCAGTCGCCATGACTTTGTCTGACAGGAATGATTTAGTTAATGTTTCAATGTTCACCTGCACAACAGTTCTTCCAATCATTTAACTGTGAGTTTACGGGATAATATTTTGATTTGTTTCCAGTCAATAAGCACTCAGCACCCAGATTTGTAAATTTTGAACGAAAGATTCAATACGACTATTCAATGGTAACAGCATTGACCTAATGGGTCTGAAATATTAATAATGCTGTATTGATTTGTGTTCCTTGGATGTTGTTTGTTATCTACCCTTGATCAAGAAGCTAAGTTTTACAGGGGTATTCTCTGCAAATATTCTTCATGTGAATTGCTGGGCTTGTTTTTGCGATAGTGAAACGAAATGAAACTCCTTGACTTATCCACTGTATGTAAAAGCATCTGTACCTAGCTGTATGCCATCTTCTAACCCATCTTCCCCCACCCCACAATCCACCCCCAGTTAAAGGCATTCCATGAACGATTGCTTAAAGACAGTTTGGTTCCTTATTTGATACCTAAAGCTCTTGGTTGGTCATGTATAAATTAAATTTAATCAGAGCTTGTTCATTCTTAAAATTGAATTCTCCAATTTGCAACTTGACTAAATTCAGATGAAGTTTAATTTGCTACTAACAGAGCTGCAAAACTATGATCATTTTGCATTAAATAAGTTAAACTCTTTAACATTACATTGCATTCTGATTTTGGTGCCCACTAACTATTAGGAGCATAATATATTTTTATGTTGTCAACCACAGTGACATACTAAATAGAATCACTGCTGTTCTGCTGGGAAAGTACCAACAGTCGCAGCAAACCTCTTGTTCCACACTTCACACCACCTTCAAATGTGGACTCAGATCAGTACAAATTTACAACCACGCATTCCATGTATCTTTCATTTAAAATTTCTCACCATTCCACTGTTTATTCATTCTCCAATTTGCAACTTGACTAAATTCACATGAAGTTTAATTTGCCACTAACATTAGAGCTGCAAACTATGATCATTTTACATTAAATAAGTTCAACTCTTTAGCATTGTATTCTGATTTATTCATTTTTAGCTAGAAATATTTCCTTCGTGTTTTCCAATCAAGGCAGCTTTGCTGAAGAAATTAATTCCACATTAATCTGAAAAGTTAGAAGTATGCCTGTAATTCTAATTTTACAGGTAGTTTTTAAAAAAGGATTCTTCGGGCTGTGTTCTTTAGAATCCTCAAACTGTCAGAACATTCTCTGAAATTTTCAGTTTTGGAATCTACAAGAATAATATTTCCAAAGAACTCCAACCCAAACTTAACTTACATATGCATTATTTATATTTTGTATGCAGAGGCAGTAACATTTTCAAACTAATTTCACATTGGGTTCTTGCAATCCAATGGGATGAAAGACTAATTCCATCAATCTGGGCTGGATTTGGATCCAACATACCGCCCAGACTTGTTTATAAATATAGCCTGCTCCCTACCTTGCATCATTCAATGCAAATGTCTGAGGGGTTTTTTTTCTGATCTATTTTTGCCTGTACAAAGTATTCTGCTGTGGATTTTATTTTTTAATTTTTATGGTTCTGTGGCCATAGTTTTGATCTCCCATTAGATTTGCATTGCACAAAGCTTTGATTCTTACATTTCACACTAAGATCTTAAACCTAGACAGTAAATGAGCTACACAGACCAAATTAAAGATATTGCTTATTAACCCAATTATATTTTCAAGACGCAATATATTTTCAGTTTTGAGTTATTTTAACCCGTGGGTCTTACTAATGGGGGTATTAGACTAGAAATCCCCAAAATTTATTTTCAGTACTTCTGACAAGCAAGTCTTTTTTTCTAATTGGTTGTTACTTTATTAAGGTATCTGATGAATGAAGTCACTTAGGAAGCCACGACTTCCAGTTGTCAAACCACATGGAAAGGGCAAAATTGACTACCTTATTAATACTTAGTAACCCACTGAGAAACATGGTTATATATATGCGAGAGAGAGAGATAAGGGGTAGGGAAAGAGAGAGAAAATATGATTAAATAAAATAGCCTTTGCATTTCTTGAACCTAATATTGAACCTTAACAACAGGGGCCTGAAGGCAATCCTAGTTTCATAAGTCTAGATCGATCCATGGTCATTTCTACTTAACCAGTCCAATCAACACACCAGCAACATGGAATGAGTGTAAGGTGAAAGACATGCACTTGTGCATGGGATGGAGGTTGTTTCATAGCAAGTAATTACCCGGCTAGTTTAAAAAGTACCCATTTTACTCGAGCCATTTACTGGTCGCTGAACTTAAAATAGCGCTTAATTGGGTTAAGGTAATCAATCTTTCCACTTTCACAGCATAAGGAAAGGGAAATTAATTCCTACTATGGAGCACTTGCTCACAGAATTAGTTTATCATGGCATCCATGGAGCAAAAATCAGTGTCTTTGACTAGTGTAAAATGTTAGCGCTCTATAGAGAATAATGGCTCAATTAAGTACATTTGTAAAGTGGATATTTGGATTTATTGAGGGGAGTTGATTCCTTCTGTTGATTGTAAGCATCCTATTTAAAATGAGTTCAAGTACTGTTAAACCCAGTTCCTATTGACTAATGGCCCACAATATAAAGTTTGCCAAATTTAACAATTGACACTAAATTCTCACTCTTGGACCACAGAATGTCCGGTGTAATTGTGGAAATTTCATGCTGATTGGTAAAGGTTGCTCTAGTGAGATTGGAACTGGGGCAGGGAAGGTGCAAAATAAAGCCATCTTTGGTGTACCTGATCTGAGAGTTCCAAATGCTGACATTTGATGCTCAAAATGGAAGAATTCAGTTTCCCAGTCATTTTGATCAGAAGTAAGTAATTTACATTTTTTATATACCACCTTTCTTTGTCCCAAAGACCTTCACAGCCAGTGAATTACTTCTGAAATGTAGTCATTTTAGCAGGCAAACACAGCAGCTGATTTGTAAACAGCAAGGTCCCAGACAGGAATGCAATGAATAACCAGTTAATCTGGTTTTTATTCCGAAGGTTGGTCAGGACATCGGGAAAACCCCTTGCTCTTCCAAAAAAAATGCCACATACTTACAGCTGACAGGGACTTGGTTTAATGTCTGCACAATGACACTTTCAAAGAAATTAATATTTTCTCAACGCAACAATGAACAGCCAGCTTAGAATATGTGTTCAAGTCTTGCAGTGGGACTTGAATCCACAACCTTCTGACTCTAAAATTCACAAGAAACCAGGAAAGTGTTGAAATTAACTGTATTGCATTGTTGTACTTCACGCTACATGGTTTAAACTGAATACTGAATGGTGAGTTGTTGAACATGAAAATTATACCACTTGAGTTTGAGGTACAAAACTATTTCAACTTTGGCCCTTGAAAGTTACTGAGATTTTTCTCTGGTGGGAAAAATTTCACACTTAAGTGGCTCACTTTTGAGTATTTTCAATATACGTTTTCATATTGGCATACAGGTTCATTATCTGTAGTGCAACTGTTCTCACCTCTCTGGCAGGGCAGCAATATAAAAGTCATACTGTTATTTCCAAATGTCCTGGTGGGAAAATGCATTGCACGATGTAACACTGAGCCATACAGATAACAGAAATCTTAGGTGTGATCCCTCACTTATAGAATGTGAGCTGATACAGTCACATTGGAGAGTTGTAGATGCTCCATTGTTGAACACATTTAAGGCTGGAATAGCCAGATTTTGACGTCTCAGGAAATTGAGGGAGGTGGGGAGCAGGCAAGAGAATGGAGTTGAAGCCCAGGATCATATTGGATTGGCAGAGCAGGCTTGATGGGCTACGTTGTCTACTCCTCCTATTTCTTATGTTCTTATATTCCTTAACACCTACCTCTTGGACCAAGTTTTTTGTCACCTGCACTAATATCTCTAAATCTGAACTGGTATCATATTTTGCTTTGTAATGTACCTGTAAAGCACCTTGGGACATTTTGATGTTAAAGTTCTATATAAACACGGATGATTTTATCGGAGGAAGGAAAGCTCTGGTTAGGGAGAGTTACTGAAACATCTCTGGAAGAACTCAGACTGAACCTCATCCCCTTCTATTTGATATCTGAAAGAGTATTAGAAAACACAGGTTTTCTTTAGGGCATGGTTTGCTTTTCTCTGTGTCTCTGAGCTAGATACAGGAAAAATCAGCACGTGCTCTTAACCCCTGATCGCTAATCAGTTATATAAAATGCATTTCTGGATGCTGTCGGGGTTAAGATCCAGCTTTGCAGCAACTTCCGATCACTTCCCAGATCAGATAGTCAGCAGACTATACCTGGGTTCACAGATGAAAAATAGTTGTTGGGGTATCGTACTAAAAGGCTCTTGGTATCTATGGAATCTTATCACTATCTTGAGGAGAAGAAAAAATGGAGAAAGTTGGAGGGAAAATAGTACTTTCACTCGCCTATGGATCAGCAAGGGTTGAACATCAATAGGAATTTGTGGGAATTTTCTGCATCTGAATGCAAGAAATGTGTCAATATCATAAGTGTGTAAATATAGTAAAGCCTTGCACAAATTGGTAAATTTCACTCATGTCATTACACTCATTATTAATAAAGAGCTGCAATGCCAGACCATTGTTCACAGTTCATAATACACAATTATTACTTATCTTAATCATTGTTTCTGTAGTGCAGGTCTGAAAGCCCAGAAAAAAAGAGTTTTGAAATGAACTGAAATTGCTGAAAAGTATTACTGGCCATTTTACGACAATATCTCACACATGAAGCTCTGGGAATGACCAATACACACACAATTTAGAAGTGAAAGACCAGTCACCAAACAAGCTGAGGACACCGTACAATGACGGCCGAAGGTGAAAAGGAAACCATACCTTAAAGAAAACCTTGTGTTTTCTAATATTCTTTCAGATATCAAATAAAAAGGGGGTGAGGTTTAGTCTGAATTCTTCCAGAGATGTTTCAGTAACTCTCCCTAACCAGAGCTTTCCTTCCTCCAAAAAAAACATTATCTATATTTATATAGAACTTTAACATCATAAAATGTCCCAAGCTGTTTTACAGGGACATTATAAAACAAAATGTGATACCAGTCCAGATTTAGAGATATTAAGGCAGGTGACCAAAAACTTGGTCAAAGAGGTAGGTGTTAAGGAGAATAAGAACATAAGAAATAGGAGCAGGAGTAGACAACTCAGCCCATCGAGCCTACTCTGCCATTCAATACAATCTTGGGTTTCAACTCCATTTTCTTGCCTGCTCCCCATCTTCCTCAATTCCCTGAGATCAAAAATATGGCTATCCCAGCCTTAAATGTATTCAACAATGGAGCATCCATAACCCTTTGGGGTAGAGAATTCCAAAGATTCACAGCCCTTTGGGTGAAGTAAATTCTCCTCATCTCAGTCCTAAATGATCAATCCCTTATCCTGAGACTGTTTTAGTGTTTTAGATTCCCTGATCAATGGGCCCACCCGTCCCTTCAGAATCTCAGTGAGATCACCACTCATTCTTCTAAACTCCAAGACAATTTGGTACCAATTTAGTTAACTTTCACTGTACCACCTCCAATGTAAGTATATCCTTTCTTAAATGTGGAGACCAAACCTGCTGCAGATGCGGTCTCACCAAAACTGTGCACAACTGTAGCAAGATTTCTTCATTTATTCTTGTACTCCAGTCCCCTTGCCATAAAGGCCAACATGCCACTTGCCTTCCTAGTTGCTTGCTGCACCTGCATGCTAACTTTCTGCATTTCTTGTAGCATCACATCAACACTTGAAAGTTTCCCACCTTTTTTAAAAAAAATCTTTTTTTTTGTATTCTTATGACCAAAATGAATTACTACACGTTTGCCTATATTATACTCCATCTGCCAACCTGTTGCCCACTCACCTAAAGTGTCTGTTTGCCTTAAGATACTCATATCTTAAAGGAGAGACTAAGGTAAAGAGGCAGAGAGGTTTTAGGGAGGGAATTCCAGAGCTTGGGGCCCAGACAGTTGAAGGTGCGGCCACCAATGCTGGAGCAGTTAAAATTAGCGATGCTCAAGAGGCCAGAATTAGAGGAGTACAGGAATCTCTTGGAGCTGGAGAAGATTACAGAGATAGCGAAGGTTGAGGCCATAGTGGGATGAAAATTTTAAAGTTAAGACATTGCTGAACCAGGAGCCAGTGTAAGTCGGGGAGCACAGTAGTAATGGGTGAACAGGATTTTTGGAAGAGTTATTCAAAGGGGAATCCATCTTAAAGTTTCCTTTGGAATGAATACTAATGCATTTGGAAGGCTCAGTGCAAAGGGCAGTCAACTATATGATGGTGGATTCGAACATTTGTAGGTGCCTTGGATGGGCAGCATTTTAACTCACAATGATGGTGGAAAAAATATTCTAGTGTGCTAAATTCTGCCGGATGCCTTTTTTGAATTTTATCCAGTGATACACATGTAAAAGATGCTTTTAAGCAGTAAAAGATGCTATTAAGCAATAAACTACATTTTGAAAATATCACCTTTTTAGAAGGTGGAGAAAATGGGTTTAAGTCAATGAAATTTTATCTGACATTCCTCTGAGTTCACTGTTCAAGACATTAATGAATTTACTGGTATTTGTTTGAAAACGTTTTGTGTAAAGTACTAATATTGTTTTCCTTTCAGCTTACTAAGATATTTTACGCTATGGAATGCTTTCTTAATGCAATTATTTAGTTTACAGGAATAGTTGTTTTTTGAGCTTGCTATTTTGTGTGCATATTGCTTTTCTGTGTTAACTTGCTTCTGTAGCTCTTAACTACTAGTTTTGTGAAAGCCATGTTAATCCATTAAAAGGCCTAGAAGTGCCAGTGGCTAAGAGCTAAGAAGGATCATTGTATGTTTAAATGCCATGCCATTGTTTGTGGACTGAATTTTAAGTGACCATTATTGTTTGTTAGCTGCTGAAATGTACCCATGAGCAAATCCACTTCTTTCTATTCCATTGTCGTACTTTCCCTGTGATCTGTCCCTCTGTTCTACTCCTTTTAGTAAGGTCTGGCAGGAGAGGAAGACGGCGAGTATTTAGTCTTTCAGAGGCTGAGAGTCGTGGCGGACACTGGGTTTAGGCCCCCAGGCAACAGCTCATACAGTGCAAACACAGGCAGGTTTATGTTACATTCCCCCAGCCTCTCATCATTTAGTTTATTCTTCAATATTCCTATAGTCGACTTAATTGATTTCAGACCAGGTAACTTTTTATGGCATGCAAGATTATATGGATTAGCAATATGACCACAATCCTCAAAATTGAACCTGAAAATATCAACCGATAAAATGTATATAATAACAATGCAATATTTCAGAAAGTGACTGTATTTGGGAGGGTATAATTTAAAAGCTATATATATAGTGGGAAGTGGCACAAAACATTTGTGGTTACCCAGCCATAACATAGGTTATAGATAAGTACCTTTTTCAGCCACAAGTGAAAACTCCTTAGCAACAAATGTTAAATAAGGGCTTCACGTGAGGAATAAAAGATTTTTAAGAATTCAAAGTACACCCATTTCATGGATTTAATAGGAAGATTTATGTAGCCCTGAATTTGATAATATTTTCAGCACTGGAATATTGTAATCACATCTTTCAATATAGCATTGTAATCTGTTGCCATAATGTTACATTTTTGGGTGCAATATTTGCAGCTCTGAATCTGTGTAAACCTATTTAACCCAAACACCGATCGAGAAATGCACATAAAATTTGACAGCACAAAGCTACTTAGTTATTTAAATAAATAATCCAGGAACAAATGATTTCTGCCACAAATTTTTAGTGTAACTTGGAGCATAGTAGTAAAAGTACTTACACTCCAATCAGCTGATTTTTTGCTTTGGATCCTAAGCCTGCTTGTCACTAACATCTGCCATACCTGAGTTAGTTAGTTAGTTTGACCCCTAAGTTTTGTATTTTATCCAGATGAAACAATGTAGTCTGGTGTTTTTCCACTCGTTTTCACCATTAGACTTTCCGCTTGAAAAATCAAACCATTAAAGCTGCCAGTAACTCCAGTGTACCTTGTTTCAACTCCGTCTTTCTGTCATTTTAATGAGTTTTTTTAGTTTAATCAACCTAGTCTGATTACTTCGTAGCACCTTAGAGGAGTCACTAAGCATGAGTACAACAGCCGCAATTAGCCCCTGTATGGCACGTTTAACATAGTAAAACATCCCAAAGTGCTTCTCAAGAGAATAATCAAACAAAACTTAACAGGGGAGCAATGCTGAAGCATGTCCAAGTTAATGATCACTGATGATTAAAACTCCCCTACTGGTCCAGTGAAATCTTCAAACGTCTTTGAGGTTAAAGCAAAAATATCAAATATCAAATTCAAATAGATGCAACTAAAAACAGCATTTAAAATTAACTTTCCTCTTTGTGGGAGGTGAAAATTGATGTAGACTTTTTTTGTTTTGGGTTCCACTATGCTCAGGTAAAGCTTTGCTGCAAATTATGCCTACAGACAAACTGTCTTTTCCCCCCAGTTAGATTAAGGAGTTAACGTCTGAACTGTAAGCAGCCCTTGAGTTAAATCTTAAAGGATTCAGAACCTAATCTTGTAAAGGCACTCTAGAGTAACCACATAAAACAGCAAGAAGAAAGTAGAATGCATCAATGTAGACCATCGTACATAAACAATCAGCTTTATTTTCCCTGATGAATTAAAATTAATTGTTATTTGTATCATAAATTTATTGATTTATCTCCAAATTGAGGGCCAGGCCGTTAATATGTGCATTCACAGAGTTTCAGGTTGAAATTTTTATGTACAAACAAAAGGATTGTGGTTCAATATTTGGCAATGAAGAAGTTTATCCCAGGGCTGGAAAAATGTTTTCTATTACTTATATCCTATCTTGGAGTTTTAAAAATAAAATTACTGTTTTTCACTCGCCAAAAACAGAGGCATTAATTGCAAAATAGCAAAACGCGAAATAGTAAAACAGACATTTGATGCAGGCAAAGAACTGGCGAGTGGTGCAGGGAAGAGCTCAGGTGGAGCAAAAAATCAGGAATTAACAACAAAGGATTGGAGATGGAAGATGACCCACACTGATGCATTTAAGTTTGCAAGTTGCTTTCTTTTCGGCACCATCAAAGCTGTGCAGTAACTTCAGCCCTGGCAAGTTGGCAAATTGAATTTTCCAGCCCTGGTTTATCCCTATTTAAAGCTTTGGCTTTAGATATAATGTTGAAATCTGGAAAGCATATCTTGATTCCTATCAACCCGTGTCCAGTTTATACAACACAATGGCTCCGTCTTATTTTGGTATAAATTCGTTCTGATCATTTTGTTTGCTTAGACCTGTCTCTGGATCTGTCTTCCCATTATTTTTTCCAACTCCATTCGTCATCACTTTTTAAGTCTTTTTAGATATCTGATATTGAAAGGGTTATAATGGCCGTAACAGTAATAGCACAAACCACAAGAAATGCTGCAACAAGTATTATATACAGTTGTCTGAAATGTTTGCCTGTAAATGCAGTGTGATATCAGGCTTCAGGTTACATTTTAACAGTGCTAAATGGGGATGCTTTTTAATTATTTTCAAGTTTGTTGGTGCAACAGATCCAGCAGGAAAATGATTTAAATGAAGAGACATGCTGGAGGATTCTTTCAGCTATTAGAAGTAAAAATAGAAAGTTAGCCTACAACTGAAAAATGTGCCCACAAAGCTAATCCATTCCACACCATTGTTTCAAACATGTACCATTGAATGCACAAAACTCTAAAAGTAATGATTAGATCATTTATTTTCACTTTTTAGACTTGGGTCACATGATGTTACTCATATGGCTGATATGTCTAGAAATACGCAGCAGTGTGTGATAGGTGTTTAGGAAAAGATCCAGTTAGACACAAAAGCAGCTTCACGGTGGTTAGTTAATCAACAAGCTTCATTATATAAGCAGGCAAAATGCTTGCAGTGTAGTTAACATAGTTACTTTCAAGTCAATGAAGTGACTGTCTTAAATTATGTTGTTCAACATAACATTTCCTGGGGGCCCCTTTGTGTCCTTGGTGGGTGGTAATCAACCTTCTCCCAACCTTAGCAAATATGCTTTTCATCCTGCTGTTAGATGTGTATGCAAATAGGCCAGGATGATTTTCATCCGTCATTCCTACCTTTGTGCCTCTGCAGTGGAGCCCTTTGCTCCACTTTTCTGATACAGTCAAGGTTATAAATTATTAACTTGGGGAATCAACAAATCACAACAATGAATCCACATCGTTCTAGTTTCTATTCGTTCATGGGATGTGGGCGTCGCTGGCTGGGCCAGCATTTATTGCCCATCCCTAATTGCCCTTGAGAACTGAGTGGCTTGCTAGGCCATTTCATGCCAAGCCATTTTTATGTAGAAAATGACTGAAATTGAATATTTTTATAAAGCTGCATCAATCTAATTTGACAGTGTTTATCAAGCAAGGTGTTGTTTTACCTTTTGATTCTAATGGTTTTTTTCCTTCTGAAAGTTACTTGAGGCTTGGGACAAGATTTTGGTTTTTCGTTCGGGATCCCAATGTTGGGATCAAATGGAGGCTTCAATCCCACACTCTGCCGGGAGCTGTCACCAGCTATCAATTTTTATCTGAACTGGTGCGCTCACTGTCCAAATAAGGATGGTGGTCAGGTTTTCTATGCGGGAGGGTCAATCGGAAACTCACGGGCACAGAAGGAGCTGCAGCCTGCTGTTGCACTCAGCAATTGTTAAAATTTTCATTGAAAAAAAGAGGCCACAGTTGCCTGGCCACATTTTCTACACCCCCCCCCCCCCCCCCCCCCCACCCCACAAACAGGGCCATCTTCGGCCACAGCTGTAACCAGATGGGTAGAGATGGTGCTGGAAAACCATGCAAGCCAGCAATGCAAAATTATATGCCTGCCGGCCTCTGTTCCTCAACCTCTCCCATATCGAAATGAAAGTTCAGCCGCTGGTTTTGTTATTTGACATTGAACTATATTGCTTATAACTAAATTAAGTAGAGGGAAGATTCACGTGAGGGGAGATTTGGAAAGTTAATGAGAAAGGACAAGGCAATTGTGCAGGATGATGATACCCAGAGTGCGGCAGGAAGGGACAGAGTATACAGACAAAAGAGTGCACCAGCAAATAGGGTCAGATTCGGGAAAAATGGTAAAAAGACAGAAATATAGGCTCTATCTGAATACACGCAGAATTCCCAACAAGATGGATGAACCGATAGCAGAAATTGAAATGAATTGGTATTAAATGGTAGCCATTACAGAGACGTTGCAAAGTGACCAAAGCTAAGAACTGAACATTCAAGAGTATTTGACATTTTGGAGGGATAGGAAGAAGGAGAGGTGCGGTAACTCTGATTAAAAAAAATAAGATTAGTACAGTAGTGAGAAATGATCATGGCTCAGAAGATCAAGATGTAGAATCAGTTTGGGTGGAGATGAGAAATACCAAGGGAAATAAGTGAGAGTAGTTTATAGACCCCTAAAAGCTACATTGAAGGACAATGTCTAAATCAAGAAATAATGGGGGCTTGTGAGAAAAGCACTGAAATAATCGTGGGTAACTTTAATCTTCATATAGATTTGATGAATCAAATTCATAAAGGCAGCCTTGTGAATGAGTTCATAGAATGTATGTGTGATAATTTCTCAGAACAATACATTCTGGAACCAACCAGTGAACAGGCTATCTTAGACCTGGTAATTTGTAATAAGAGAGGATCCATTAATGATCTCATTGTAAAGAGCCCTCTAGGTAAGAGTGATTATAACAACATTGTAGAATTTGAGGGGAAGAAACTTGGGTCTGAAACTAGTATCTTAAACTTAAATAAAGGCAAATACAAAGGTATGAAGACACAGTTGGCTAGAACGGACTGGGAAATAGATTAAAAGGTAAGATGGTAGATAAGCAATGGCAAACATTTAAAGAGCTATTTCATAATGCTCAACAAAGACATATATTCCATTGACAAAGGCTCAATGAGAAGGATGCACCTTCGTGGCTAACTAAGAAAGTTAAAGATGACATCAAATTGAAAGAAAAGGCCTACAATGCTGTGAAGATTAGTGGTAGGCCAGAAGATTGGAAAAGTTTTAAAATCCAGCAAAGGATGACTTAAAAAAAATAGAGGGAGAAATTAGAATATGAGAGTAAACTAGCAAGAAATATCAAAACAGACAGTAAGAGCTTCTATAAGTACATAAAAAGGAAGAGAGTAGCTAAAGTAAAAGTTGGTCCCTTAGAGGATGAGACTGTGGAATTAATGATGGGAAGCAAGGAAATGGCAGTGACTTTGAACAAGTATTTTGTGTCTTCATGATAGAAGGCACAAAGAATTCAAGAAAATTGGGGGCTAAAGGGAGGGAGGCACTTGAAACAATCACTGTCACAAGAGAACAAGAACTAGGAAAACAAATGGGACTAAAGGCTGACAAGCCCCTTGAATTTAATGGCCTGCATGCTAAGGTTGTAAAAGAAGTGACTGCAGAGATAGTGGATGTATTGGTTGTAACCTTCCAAAATTCCCTAGATTTTGAAAAGGTCCCAGCGGATTGGAAAACCGCAAATGTAACACCTCTAGTTAAAGCAGGAAACTAGAGGCCAGTTAACCCAACATCTGTCATTGAGGAAAATGCTGTAAGAGTCAACATGGTTTTGTGAAAGGGAAATCATGTTTGACAAATTTATTAGGGTCTTTGAGGATGTAACAAACAGGGTGGATTTTTTATTCTTTCACAGAATATGGGCACCAATGGCAAGGCCAGCATTTGTTGCCATCCCTAATTTCCCTCGAGAAGATGGTGGTGAGCTGCTGCCTTGAGCCACTGTAGTTCATCTGGTGCAGGTACATCCACAGGGATGTTAGGAAAGTAGTTGCAGGATTTTGATCCAGCAACAGTGGGGGAACAGCGATATAGTTCCAATGTAGAATGGTGCGTGGTTTGGAGGGGACCTTGCAGGTGGCGATGTTTCCATGTGCCTGGTTGGCACAGGTTGAGGGTTTGGAAATTGCTAGTGAAGGAAGTTTGGTGAGTTGCTGCAGTGCATCTTGTATATGGTACACACTGTTGCCACTGTGTGTCATTGGTGGAGGGAGTGAATGTCTAAGGTGGTAGTTGGCGTGCAATTATCCTGGATAGTGTAGAGCTTCTTGAGTGTTGTTGGAGCAGCACTCATCTAGGCAAGTAGGAAGTATTCTCCCACACCTCTGACTTGTGCCTTGTAGATGGCTTTGGGGAATCAGGAGAGAGTTACTCACCACAGAATTCCAAGCCTTTGACCTGCTCTTGTAACCACTAATTATATGGCCAGTCCAGTTCAGTTTCTGGTCAATGGTAACCCCCAGGATGTTGTTAGTGAGGTTTTAGTGATGGTAATGTAATTGAATATCAAGGGGAGATGGTTGGATTCTCTCTTGTTGGAGATGGTCATTGCTCGGCACTTGTGTGTGACGAATGTTACTTGCCGCTTATCAGCCCAAGCCTAAATGTTATCCAGGTCTTGCTGCTTCTGGACACGCACTGCTTCAGTATCTGAGGAGTTGCAAATGATACTGAACATTGTGTAATCTTCAACAAACATCCCCACTTCCAACCTTATGATGAAGGGAAGATGGTTGGGCATAGGGCACTCCCCTGAGGAGTTCCTGCAGCAATGTCCTGGAACTGAGTGATTGACCTCCAACAACACAAACATCTTCGTTTGTGCTAGATATGACTCCAACTAATGGAGTGTTTTCCCTTGATTCCCAATGACTTCAGTTTTGTGGGGCCCATGATGCCACACTGGTCAAATGCTGCCTTGATGTCAACACTGTGGGTGCACCTACACCACACGGACTGCAACGGTTCAAGAAGGCAGCTCACCACCGCCTTCTCAAGTGCAGCTAGGAATGGGCAATAAATGCTGGCCCAGCTAGCGAAGCCCACATCCCGTGAATGAATAAAAAGAAGGGCAGTCATACTCACCTCGCCTCTGGAATTCGGCTCTTTTGTCCATGTTTGGACCACAGCTATAATGAGGTCAGGAGCCGAGTAGATAAAGGGGAACTAGTAGGTGGAATGTATTTGAATTTCCAAAAGGCATTCAATAAGGTGCCACATAAAAGGTTACTACACAAGATAAGAGTTCATGGTGTTGGGGTAATATACTAGCACGGATAGAGGATTGGCAAACTAACAGGAAACAGAGTGAGGATAAAAGGATCATTTTCAGGTTGTCATGCTGTAACTTGTGGAGTGCCACAGGGATCTGTGCTGAGATCTCAGCTATTTACAATCTACATTAATGACTTGGATGAAGTGTATTGTAGCCAAATTTGCAGGTGATACAACTATCAGAAAGAAAGCAAGTTTTGAAGAGTTTGCAGAGTATAGAAAGGAATATGGATATGTTTAGTGAATAGGCAAAAATTTGGCAGATGGAGTAAAATGTGAGGTTGTCCACATTGGTGGGAAGAATAGAAAAGCAGTATTATTTAGATGGAGAGAGACTGCATAATGCTGCAGTACAGGGGATCAGGTGTCACCTGTGGCTCAGTTCATAGCACCCTCGCCTTTGAATCAGAGGGTTGTGGGTTCATGTCCCACTCCTGGAAACCAAGAACTGTGATTGTACTCGAAAAGAGTTGCAATCTGTGACTGTTGATAACTCAAAAGAGTTTCCTACTACTATCTCATACATGAATCACAAAATGTTAGCATGGAGGTACAGCAAGTAATTAAGGACTTTTGGCCTTTACTGTAAAGGGGATAGAGTATAAATGTAGGGAAGTCTTGTTACAACTGTATAGTGCATTAGTGAGACCACACCTAGAGTACTGTGTACAGTTTTGGCATCCTTATTTAAGGAAGGATATATTTGCATTGGAGGCGGAGAAGATTCACTAGGTTGGTTCCTGGGATGAGGGGTTGCCTTGTGAGGAAAGGTTGGGCCTATACTTGGAGTTTTGAAGAATGAGAAGTGATCTTATTGAGACATAAAAGATTCTGAGGGGGTTTGACAGGCTGGATGTTGAGAGGATGGGCGGAATCCTGTGAAGCTAGGAGCAGGAAACAAGGAGGGTAGGGGCACTTAATTCATCAGAAGGCAAATGTCAGCCTCCCAGTGGTGGGATGAGAGTTGGTTATCGAGTTGGCAATTGAGGGTGGAGCATGCTTCCCGAAGGTAAGTTTTGGGAGCCTCTTATTAGTACATTAGCATGTCATGCAAGCTGATTTGCCAAATTAAAATGTACTTTTGGAATTTGGGAGATTAAGGGTTATACAGGGAAGGTCAGTGGTGAGGTCCTGAGAGTTGAGGGTAACAGAGAGCAGGTCAAGAATGATAGTGGGTCGGTTGAGGATGGTGGAAGGCAGGCTGAGGATAACAGGAGGCAGTTCAACATGCTGGGCCACTGATCAATAGTGATGGGAGGGTGGTGATCTAGGTGAATCATAGTTGCTCGAGGGTGAAAGTTGAGGAGTCAAAGGTCACTGAAGGCAGGACAAGGGTGATGGAGGGAAGGTCAAAAGTGAGTGAGAGAGGGTGCAGGGTGATGGCATCCAGTTCCAGGAATCCAGGGGGAGTGACAGATCTGAAAGGGGTGCAGTGGTCGCAGCATACTGAAGGATTACAGACTCCTCACAAACAGCCTGACTGATGCTGCTGGATGTCAAGGAGTGGATGCCTGTCCAATTATGGTGCCCCGACCTTGACTGCATGAGGTAACAGCAGGGCTGGTGACTTCCTACCCATGGGCCCTCTCCTCTGCATATTTAATTAGTTGGCTGCCGTGTGATTGCACCTCCAATTGGAAGTGCAGCACACTCCCAGTTCTGCCCTTCAGGAGCCTCAGTGCAAGAAGATTCTGTCTGATGTTTCTCTTCATGAGTGCATTTAGTACTAGGTGGTACCATTTCAAAACAAGATTGCAATGAGGAATTTCTTCCGAGTGTCATTCATTTTTGGAATTCTTTACCTCAGAGTGGTGGAGGCTGAGCCATTGAAGGTATTCAAGGCTGAGTTAGACAGATTTTTTATCGCAGAAAAGCTGAGTTGAGACCCCAATCAATCATCCATCGTCTTGTGAATGGCAAAGCAGGCTTGAAGGGCTGAGTGGCCTACTTCTGCTTTATTTTTTATGTTCTTAGAGCATCTGAACCAGTCTGCAATTCACAGTTTCATTTTTTAAGTATTTTAACTCTTGAAACTATGTACCAACTTCAGAGAGCTTGTTCCATACATTAAGAAATAAAACCCTAATAGTTTTTAGCCCTGATTTATGAGCATATTAAAAGTTAGCTGAACTTTTAAAAGAGATGGGAGTGAATGGTGAACTACACTAAAACACTCTTCATCTGCCTAACTTATCCAAAAAAAATGCAAGGACTTGATTATTGAAATTGGGTGTAGTGTTTATCTTGACTGAATTTGTGCTGTTTGCACTGACTATTTTGGATATTAGTAAGTGCAAGGAAGGTACTATACATTGCCTGCTAACAGGGGTTGCGAAGTTTTCGGTGAATCCTTGTTTGCTCACTAAATGTGAGGCTTGACAGAAAAGTAGAATGGGGCATTTTCTATTTCACTGTATTGGCAAAACTCACTCCAGAAGTGCAGTTGATGTTTACATCTTCAACCATCTGTGGAGAAAGAACTGTTCCCTTGCATAGATTTGAACTGAAGCATAAAATATATGAACCCTGTTGGATTTGGCTCAATGTTTGAGTCAGAAATTCCACTTTGTTTCATGTATCCAATCTAGGTTTGTCAATAACTGTCTGTATGCTTGACATCCAACCAGAATGCCAAAGCTCGAATAATGCCACTACCTATTTCACCAGGTTCGTTGGGTGAAGGTTTAGTAATGCCCTTTCTGGTCAGGTTGTTTGATCAAATTGTTCTATCTAAAGTTGTCTAGTCTTAGAGACATACAAAATGGAGAAATGTAATAGCCAGGTACCTCAGCCCTCCCAGCTGGAGGAAGGCTGTGGTGGAAAGGGAGGCTCCTTCAACTTAATTTATGTTTTATGATTTTTTTCTTTATTCTTTCATGGCCTTGAACTGAGTGGCTTGCTCAGCCATTTCAGAGGGCAGTTAAGAGTCAACCACGTTGCTGAGAGTTTGAGGTCATATGTAGGCCAGACCAGGTAAGGATGGCAGATTTCCTCCTTTAAAGGACATAGTGAACCAGATGGGTTTTTACAGCAATCGATAGTTTCATGGCCACCACCACTGAGATTAGCATTTAATTCCAGATTTTATTTATTGAATTTAGATTCCACTAGCTGCCGTGGTGGGATTTGAACTCATGTCCACAGAGAATTCACCTGGGCATCTGGTTACTAATTACCAATTGGTACATTACCAATACGCCACCGTCTCCCCTGAGATGACAATAATATAACTATCTGAATAATATCCTGCTTGTGTCTTCATTATGTTTAACTGTAGCTTCAATTAGCAAAAAAAAATCTGGATTTCTTCAATAACTTTTTATATAGGATTCCTTTCCGCAAGTAAATTTGGTTGTACAATTTGAGCAAACTTTCATTAAATGCTTTGAGGATTGTGATAAATGTGGAATGTTGAAAGGCACATTTAATCTCGCTAAGATTATTTTGTTGTGCAATTATAGCTTCCAGGCAATTTGACCCTTCCACAGAAACACGATAGTCTCCTTAGTCTTAAGCATTTTGCCGCACATAAAACAATCACAGTGCACACACAGAGTAGCTCCGTTTTTAAAATGGTTCATATTTTTAGGACAAGAGAACATGTGTCATGGAATGTCAGATGCAAAATCAATCACTTGTTCTGTAGATTTTCTCTTCTCTGCCACACAGCAGTGGAGAGGAAGCAAATTGAAGCTGGGCTGGGGGAAGGGAGAATCATTGTCAGGCCATTATTGTGCACTTTTCAGCTGCAGCAAGTGGCACCTGGCTTGATGGGTTTGGGGCAGGAGCGTAGGGAAAATAGAGGAAATTCATACCTGCATATGAAAATAAAATCACATTTTTGGTCAGGCTAAGATCTTGTAGCAAATAGTCAGCTCTTGGACATTAGTTCATAGACTGCTTGAATAAGTCATCTTCATGATCCATCTTACTTCTGTACTTTTGCTTTCCTATTTTGTCTGTCGGTTATTTTCTTCTTTTGCCTTGCTGTCATTAATTTTACATTTTTTTTATCTTACAGGGGAACATTCAATGCAAATGTAAAATGAAGCCTTATGAAATTAGATCAAATGTTAATCCTTAAATTACCTTTCAAATGAAAACCATAAGAATAGAATTGATGATTGGTTAAGGAACTGGACATTTAAATATGAAGGATGTAAAATGTAAATGTTCTTGGTCTTTTGATTTTGATGATGTAGCTACCCCTTGGGTGCTATATTGGCCACCACCTCGTGGTTTCTCTGCAGTTCCGATGAATGTCTGATAATGTAACAGCACATTGCTGGAGTATTTCAGACCTTTATCTGTCTCCTTTCTAATAAAACAAAATTCTTAAAATTTATGTTTGGTAAATATTCTGGGTATATTTGCAGTTCTACGATTTCCAAAGTAAGATTTGTGGCTATGATTAAGCTAGAAAAAGAATCCAAAGTTGTTCAAAAGCAGCCACAAATCTTCAAAAGTGTATATTTGAAAGGGAGTGTCATGTACATTTAAATTGGAATATTTGCTGAATGAAGAGGAGCTACAAACTCTTTTTGTTTGATACTAGATGGACCCGACATTCAAGAGCAGTCCCATTTGACTTTTCCAGATGGAGTGGAGTTTGTCAATGAAGCCCATTCTTCACCTCCTACAGGAGAAAGTGGCCCAAGCAGAGACCATCTGCCCAGCAGTACTGAACCTGGAGCAACTAACCTGGCACCAAGTCTGACCCCAGCCCACCAACCAACTATATCTCTCATTTCTGATGACAACACAGATGCATTGAGCGTGGAGTCATTAACACTTCTGCCACCTACTGATGCGCAGCAAATCCGGAGTGTGAGCACTTTAACCCAGCCATCCACCTTATCCAATGAGATAAAAGAAAATGACACTAGAGAAAATGAGGAATCTGAAGCAACTGGGCCAACAGCAAACCCCTCACAATGAATGCAACATGACCTTTGACCCACCTGGGTTTGTGTAGAGTGAGGCAGGCTTGTAAAGCAAGGAAATTAAACCTGTAGTCTGAACACAGCTGAGCAGAGAAGCTAGTAGATCTGTGGAGCCCAACAAAGTAGAATTATTGCTTGCAAGTTTCTGTAGATTCTGAAACGAGGAAACCTTGCTTCTACAGTTACTATAGAGTTACAGCTGACACTGAGAAACCTATATTATGTACATTTGTCTTTTACTACTGAAGCCTAGTAAAGCACTGTCACTGACTCGGACTCAGTAGGTAAGACCAGGGTTCTATCTGCCCTGTTCAAATATGTACACCCCAGGCCTGTATTTTTCCACGATGTACATTATATTACTATATTCACCCACTTGAATTCATTTCCCACTAGATGAAGTATCTTATGAAACTACAGGTTGGAAATTGTTTTGTTTTACCACTTTAACCCACCTGAATAATTGTGTTATAAAAATCCATTAATTTAGGTTTAAAAATGAAATAAAACACAATTGACACCCATCAAAACTAGGTAAAAATAGATGCACCTAATAAATCGACTCACTAATTCTAATTTAATTTTAAATTGACCTCAAACATGTTTCACTAATTGCAGTTGAACATTTATCTCTGACACAGTTTTCTATTACAATATTTAATGATTTATACATGTAACAAATACAGAGGTGAACAAGTTTTGTAAAGTTTAAAAACGAAAATACTTAATGCTACCACTAACCGGTACAGCACTAGCATCCATTTCTAGGATCTGTCCATAGCAGACACATATACAGGTTGTCTCTGGAAGCCTTAGAATTTGGGCATTTGCTGAAGAATTATCCCATTAACTCACAAACCTGCCCAGGAACCTCGATAATATGAATATTTTGGGACTTCACAAGACAGCCAGGGGTGGTTTCATTTTCACACACTATCATTTCAGACCACCAGGCATCACATGCATATTCTGTTAATGGAGCATTAAGTGTTTCAAAACATGTAAGGCAATGAAACTTGAGGAGAGAAGGACAATATCAAGTAAAAGGCCTGTTACCTTTCTACAGAGAAGGAACATTGTTGAGTATTCCTGGTGTGTTGCACACATGCACTTCTGCGATCGCTGGAATGGTCAGGTATTTTGCATTTTTAAGGTTATCCATGGCCTCTTAACCAGAGAATGGATAGGTGAGAGATGGAGTAAACTAAGAAATATTTGTTGCTGTGACTAAAGCCATGCACAGCACTATAATGACAACTGCATGTGGAAAATGGTTGTTTACAAACACAGGAGTATTTTGGACCCCTCCAGAAATGCACAATTTGGGTTAACTTGTGCAATTCAAAAAAAAAGGCCAAATTCAAGTTTTGGTTTGGTTTATCAGTGATCCTTGCAGTTACATATAGATATAATTTTGCCTCATTCCCCCAACTGATTGGCTTGTGCACAGTTTCTCCTGTGGGATCTATTCCATTTATGTTTTAGTGTTAATGCAGATGAGGAGATTGAAAATCACAAACAGATTAATAAAAAACTTGAATTTATAATTAACCGTTACTCTGTCTCTTAGGTCTCTATGTTGCATTAGTCCCTGCACTGATGGAACAAAACCAAAGCAAGGTCAAAAATGTGCAAGGTAGTTCTCAATTATAGTAAATAGATAATATAGAACAAAATAGGCAAAATGCAAGTACAATAAGATAAATAGTAAAAATAAATTAACTTGTCCACAGGATGGGAACATGTGACTGATTTTGTCTGTGAAGTCAGAAGATCCACACAGTTAAAATAAATAAGGAAACAACAATTTTTTTATAGGCATATATTTAACTCGAGTGTTTTGACATCAGTTTTTTGGTGTTGTAATCTGATATACAGCTACAGGCTAGAAAGCTCATTGTTACAGTATTGGTTTTTAATGGCAGTCTTGCCATTAATTGCTGCAAGCTTATTAATATTTGTACAAGAGATTTATGAGCAACTTTTCCTCTTTTTTATAGACATCCTGGTTGGTTCTGACGTAGTCAAAATAGATGGTTCCACTTATGTTTTGAATGTTTTTCTTTGGAAATTACAACATGTCGCAGCTGACATTTCAGAAGCTGAACTCACCCCATATTGTTTGTTATAAAAGCCCACAACTTAGGACCCTAACTGGTGCTGGGAAAACCAGATAGTGTCAGCATTCATTACTCTGCACAGTTGGTATCTGGCTAATCTCAAGTGATACTGTCATTGCACCTTGCAGAATATAATGTCATAGTTGCAATGGGCTGACTTAGTCACCTTAAAGAATATTCTTAAAAACACTAATACCGAATAAAAGATTCCACAGGTAAGTTATTTCATCACATAGAAAATTCTCTTAATTTTGTCGTGACGTGAATCCACAAAGCTTCTGAAATCAACACTATGGCACAAGCTTCCTAAGTTTATAGTTTATACTGCACACATGCTTTAAAGGAGTGATGTAAAACATCCCTGAATAGTTTCACACCTGGACCTTGTCCTTAATCCCCAGTTCACATGTTTACCACAGGAAATTTTAGCTCAAAATCTATGACTATACCATGTGCTCAGTGTTAATAGCAGTGATATCATTGCCTACAGTACATCTGACTGTCAAAACAGTCAAACTCCAGCAGACCGCATGGCCACTGCCTATTATTCCCTCAAAAACAAAATGGAATAAGATGACCAAGGAGCAATTCTGCATCACCTGACACACCTCTAGAGCACATTCACATGAACCTTTACATTCCACATACACACACAATGGTAGAGAGACCCAAGGTGCAATTTTACAGCTTTTTTTGTCATGATCTCATCACTTGACCTCACCAGAAGCTAACATGTATGCTATTTTTCATATTGAAACCTTCAAATCAATAAGCATAAGGTTAAGTAAACATGATCTGCCCACCTTAGAAGTTTCAGAGGCCAAGATCAATTCTATTCAGCTAATAAAAGGAAAGCATGTAGTCTGTACAACAGTAATAGTCTCTCAATGATAAGACAACTGGAACTAAAATGTGACAAGTAAAACAAAAATAAATTTGCCCTTTTACATTTGTTGCCATCAGAGCAGTATACAAGTTGACAATTTTATAGAAGTTCAGAATGCCCATTGAATTATGGTGTCTCAAGTTACTTATACCAGTACTAAACTTTTAGTGCAAACTCTAAAGCCACCGTATCTTATCTCAAATTTCTTGCACAAACATTAGTTTGTAATTTTTGGTTGCAACCAATGAAAGAGCTGCACTTATGGAAGGAAGCTGAACTAAAACAAAATGCCCCTTCTGGAGTGAACTGGGCAGATAAATATTTAGTGCAGATGTGAAGTACTCTTTCTGCTTTCCTGGTCAATTATTCACATAGGTTTAAGACACAATGCCCTGCAGCATTTTAACCTCATAGTAGGAGATAGGCAATCTGGATTTCAGCTGTCTCATCGGATTGCGTAGATTGTTGGTATTAACTATTTCATTGGATCTCTTGGAATGGACTAACCACCAGACGTGATATTCACAGAAGATTTAGTTGAACGTGGTTGAGTATAACTTATTCTGCCACTGATCAAAACAAAGGTGCATTTTCCTTCCAGGGGAATTATTGATGCATCTTTATATGAATAAAACTAGTTACAGAGCTTTAAGTATGGCATATTCATTCGTGCAGGCTTTTCTAGGCATCCCTGTCTTTGCAGAAGTTGGCGTGTACTGAATTTGCAACAGCAAATATGAACTTACGACCATTCATGCCCCTTCGCTGCATTGAATAACACTGTTTAAGAAACAGTGCACAAGCAGTAAACAGAATGTATTTCATTGTTGCACAGCAAAGGATATATTGGTACAGCAAATGGACTTAATGTACAGAACACTTTCTCAGCATTCAATGAGTTTTGTATGATAGATAAAAATAATCATTGTAAATAAAACATTGTGTAGATTGTTTAAAAAAACTTCCTTTACTTCAGATTAAGCAATACTATAATATTTACATTAATGCTTTTTTGGTCATTTCGTTACAGTGCAGTATTTCAAATTAGATGGGGTTTCTTATGGAAATTATAAACTATGTATATTGGAAAAATAGGGTTATGTTTTAACTTAAGTCATTTGCTGTGTATGTATATGTGGAAACTTTCTCTCTTGTTTTCAAAATGAAGGTTCCTTTCAGATTTAGGCTTGTGTTTGCACTATGAGCTCAGGTAGCACAGGCAAGGGTCGTGACACTTGGAAATTCCACAATGCACGAAGCAGGGCAGAACAGGAAAACATACAATGTAAGCCTGTTGGTCATCTAAGCAATGGCAATAAATGTAAGTCTTCTTTTGCATTTCAAATGTGTTCTTTTTTACTTCACCTAGAGGCAACTAGCCCATTCAACATGTAGGCTGTTAACCATGCAATCAAATTAATTGGCTGCTAATGCCTCTTTGGGAAGATTTACTTTTGGTGGTGATGTGTTACAATGCATTACAATGACTCAGGCAATTGGAATTCAGCAGTTTGTTGTAAAAAAAAAATTGTACGCAAACTAACTTTCTTTCATTAAAGGCAGGTGTAGGTCTGCACTTGTGGTTTGGGGTCAAAATTAGGTTTTGTGAGATGAAAGATCCAAAGTGATGTGTTGAGCTTGGTAAATCTCAACCAAACACTCAAATTGTTAGAAGATGTTGGTTTGCAGCTCCTATTTGCACCTGATTACCTCAAATTTGTATTTAAGATATCAACTAATTGCAACAAAGTAGTTGGTTATTCTACCAACCAACATCTGGCAAACAGGAATGAAAACCCCTTACTATGAAATGAAAAAAGCTATGAATCAAAAAGAAACGATCAAACAGCTGCTCTTTTTAAAGACAATCCAATAAAATTATTAAAAACGAAAAATGCTGAAAATACTCAGCAGATACTCAGACAATATCTGTGGAGAGAAATAAAGTTATCATTTCAGGTCAACAACCCTTTATTTCAGATTTCCAGCATCTGTGGTATTTTGCTTTTGTGTTTAAAATTATTTTTTAAATATATTTTTTTTGAAAACCCTTTGCACTTTACCATATAAATTCTCAATAGTTTTGAGAGTCTTTGTATTGGAAATCAGGTTTGTAATGTAAAGCATAAAATGTTGCCAAAAAATCACGAAGATTGACCTTGCGTATGCATGAGTATTTTCTATGTTTAAAATGTGTCCAACGATGTTTTCCATTGGAGGAAGTGCCTCTGACAAACTGAGTGCTTGTGAGCCTGGTCTTATCAGAGCTGTTACTGCAAGGGACAGCAGTCATGACTCCCAACACGTTAAAGGCAAAATACAGCGGATGCTGGGGATCTGAAACAAAAACAAAAAATGCCGGAAAAACTCAGCAAGTCTGACATCATCCAAGGAGAGAAGGACAGAGTTAACGTTTCAAGTCCGTGTGACCCTTAAGAGCAAGCATGACTCCCAACAAGTACCTGTGCCGATAATTCCCAGCAGGTCACGGTATGAGTTTAGAAAATTCCCAGCATATGTTAATAAGATGCACTACAGATAAACTACCTAATATCAGAAGTGTGAAGGCAGGCAGTAGGAGGGGTGACTTAAAGCTTGGTCAACAAAGTAGATTTTAACAAAGATATTTTTAGAGAGCGAGGTAGAGGGGTTTAGGGCAGGGATTCCAGAGTTTTATTTGTGCCAAGACAGCCAGCAATGGCATGGTGAGGGGATTGGTGGGATGCATAAGAGGTCAGATTTGGAGAAATGCAGAGTTCTAGGAAGGTTGTAGGGCTAGCAAAGGTGAGAGTTTGGGAGGGGTGAGGCAATGTGGGATTTGATCACCTAAGATGAGAATTTTAAATTGGAGTCATTGAGGAACTGGGGACCAGCAAAGGTCAGCACTGGGGTATTGGGTGAGCGTCACTTGCTGTGGGCTACATTGGGCTACGAAGGGTGACAAGTGAAGAATCAGTTACAGCAAGACTTTTTTTCCTGCAGGAACAGTACCCTAGGACATACCATGTGACAATGTGTTATATAGATTATGTGATGTACCTGCCAAAATAAAAAAAGTGTACTCTCTGGGGGATTCACTACTAAAGCCAGTCTACACCCTACAAAAAAGCAAAATGCTGCAGATGCTGAAAACCTAAGAAGAAACAAAATCAGGTCTGGCAGCATGAATGGAGAGGGACCTTTTAGCCAAGTCTACTCACCCATTGTCTGCCCTGCCGGACAAGTAGTGTAAGAAGGCAAAATATTTGTGATGGTTAAATAGGGTATAAGTGCACACCTAAAATGTTAATGTACAATTTTGTATGAAGTTGTGGGGATTTATGTGCAACTTTCAAAAGTGATAACTCAATCGAGTTCATGTGGCATCATAAACTCAAGTGTAGCTCCAGAAAATCTCAAATCATTTATCTGAATTTGCATCAAAAGTTTTGAGTTATATGATGGGATTGCTGTCTTTCACTCCTACACCATTTATGCAATGCAGAAAACTATTTAAACTCCTCCTTAAAGAGTCATACCAAAACCATATTCGAAAGGGTTTTTCCTCCTCTCTTGCAGCTTTCGATTCTTTGGGGTACAGTTTCAGATGTGCTGAGAATCCATCGGCACTTGTCCACGGCTGTTACTCATGTTATGAGCATTGATAGTAAATGCTGACTGGATTATTGATGGTGAAGACATCACAGCTGAGCCCAACCCTGTCCCACGACAGGAGTCACCGGATAATCCGCAGTGAGAATCCTGCCAGGTTTTTTTCCCCTTTTTATTTAATCCAGAGGTACTCAGACCATCTTGTAGCGCAGGGCACAGATTAAAACTGGATCTTGATACTCATTAATTAACTCATTTGAGCCATTAAGTGCATAGTAAAGCTCTTACCTAATGAAGGAAGTCTAAAGCAGATTGTTTATATCACAAAGCGCTAACGGAGAGGCATTGCATGCATAGTATTGTTGAACATACTGGACCTGGAATCCCGAGGGTTCTGCCGGAGCTCTGGTAGGAGCCCAATGGAAACCTGCCAGCTCCAAAAATTGAGACCTAGTTGCATCAGGCCGTTGTCATTTCCAGCTTGTGTAGCTATTGAGTTGCAGTGGTCTCCACCTGCTGGCATTTGGTCTGAGCCCTCTTTAGCCATATTCTGAGAAGGAACTGAATCAGCAGGAGTTAAAATGCTTTGGGTTTCATAGGGCGGTGGGATTGCCAACGCTCCAGGATTGACCTGAAGTCTCCAAGAATTAAAGGTTAATCTCTAGGAAACTCTGCAGACAACCCAGGACAAAAATCATAGCGGCATTAAAAATGTGTTTTCGTTTTCTTTGAAGACTTTTAATGAAGTTATAAAAACATTAACGACGGGAGTAACGTACCATCCAATTGAGCGATGAAGCGTCTGCTTTCCAGTTGGTGTGGGCAAGTGATGCACCGTAAGGTTAGACTGTCAGTTGACCAGTGGTGCAGGGGTGTCCGTGGGCATTGGAGGCAGCAGGTCATGTACAGGAACCTTCCAAAATGCACCAACATGAGTTGCCAACCCTGCCACCTGGCTTACCCAGAACCAGTTCCAGGTTAAAAGTGACCCCGCAGTTTTAGAAAACAGATAGTCACAAGTATCTTGACCCTCTATTTGAACAGTTTATCACACTCCAGTGCATTTGTTCTATACATTTAGTAGTGTAATGCATGCAAAATACTATTTTTGTGCTTTTTTTTTAACATTGTTTTAAACTTAAGTTGAACAAACCACTAGCATTGCATGGAAATTGTTTGCTGTCCACTCTTACAATTTTTTTTTTTAAATCAGGAATCGGGGACTTTTTATTTAATTCCAAGCAATCAACTAATGGTAGCTAGTATTACATGGATTGTACTGTGTTTATAGTATCTATAAAACATGTGCACATTTTTTGGTAATTTCATTACCAAATCCAACTACTCTAAGAAATGGCATAAACTGTTCATTATAGTGATCAAATTATTAACTATATCACTGACTTTTCAATTTACAAATGTACATTTAGAACAAATAGCATGAAGTTTATGTAGTGAACCAAGGATATATTTGTTTTGACCTTCAAAAGTTCAGTTTAGCAAAACAAAATTCATATTCATCTATCATTGCCTAAAAGTTGCATATGTTTCCATGAACCTTTGAAGCACATAAGGCATTAAAAAAACACTATCTGTCATTATACAGTTATACACTGCATTGGTGAGACCACATCTCGAATACTGTGTGCCATTTTGATCTCCTTATTTATGGAAGGATGTAAATGCGTTGGAGGAGGTTTACTAGATTGATACCTGGAATGAGTGGGTGGTCTTATGAGAATAGGTTGGACAGGCTGAGGCTTGTTTTCACTGGAGTTTAGAAGAGGGAGGGGTGACTTGATTGAAGTATATAAGATCCTGAACGGCCTTGACAAGGTGGACGCGGAAATGATGTTTCATCTTGTGGGTGAGTCCAGAACTAGGGGGCACTGTTTTAAAACTAGGGTGCGCCCTTTCAGGACAGAAATGAGGAGAATTTTTTTTTCCCAGAGGTTTGTGTGACTTTGGAACACTCTCTGCCTCAGAAGGTGTTGTAGGCAAGGTCATTGAATATCTTTAAGGCAGAGGTAGACAGATTCTTGTTAGGCAAGGGAATTGAAGGTTATCGAGGGTAGATGGGAATGTGGAATTAGAAATACAAACAGATCAGCCATGACCTTATTGAATGGTGGAGCAGGCTCGAGGGGCCAAATGGCCTACTTTCCCTATTTCGTATGTTTGCATATTGCTGCTTATGGAAGTTTGCTGTGTGAAAATTGGCTGCTATGTTTCCTACATTAAAGATGTCAAGGGATATGGGGATAGTGCAGGAAAATGGCATCGAGGTAGAAGGTCAGCCATGATCTATTTGAATGGGGAGCAGGCTCGAGGGGCCGAATGGCCTACTGCTGCTCCTATTTCCAATGTTCCTACGTTACAACAGTGCCAATGCTTAGAAGTATTTCATTGGCTTTTAAGCGCTTTGGGGCATCCTGTGATGGTGAAAGGTGACCTATAAATGCAAGTCTTTCTTTCATAATCTTCTCTCCTGTATCTTTTTATTTAGCTGCTTTTCCAAAGAAAATAGAACCTGTCCCCTACAGCAGTCCCCAGATTCCAGATTCCAGGACTAGGTAAATGTGAGGGGGTTTCATAGCGGGAAGGGGAGGCCGTCAGCTGCGGTGGGGGGGGTGGGGGAAGCAGGTGGGTGTTGAGGGTCTTGGTGGAAGAGTGGGAACATGCATGGGGATCAAACCTTGGGGGGGGTGAGTGGTACCTGATGTGGAAAGGGGCCTTTAAGGGAGGCCGCCCCACCTCCCCCTTTCCCAGCAGGTCGGGGACAGGTGAGAGGGTGGCGGGAAAGCCACCTGGGGAACTCCCATTTATCTGGAGGACAGCACTATCAGATATATTTTGCTGAACATATCATTCCTGAAATTCTCCACAGGGAACCCTGAATACAGTATCAGGGGATATATAAATGAATTTTTAAGGATAAACTGGGGCTCCAAGTTGAAAGTTCAGTGTTATCTGTCCTCATTGCTCGGCACAAATTGTTTTTTTCCCATGTTTTATGGTAAAACACCAAACCTGGCAAACAAACCAGATTACAAATAGGTACAAAACTGGCAAACATTTAGAAATTAACTTTTCAGACATAAACAACTATTTGAATTTAAGATTTTTCAAACCTTTGGGCAGAATTTTACGGTCCTCTGCCATTGGATTTGCAGGTGGGGAGACCCATAAAGTTCCCCAAGTGGCTTTCCCGCCACCCTCTCACCTGTCCCCAACCTGTTGGGAAAGGGGGAGGTGGGGCGGCCTCCCTTAAAGGCCCCTTTCCACATCAGGCACCTCCCCCCACCCCCCACCCCCCAAGGTTTGATCCCCCTGCATGTTCCCACTCCCACTAAGACCCTCAACACCCACCTGCTCTTCCCCCCACCGGCAGCTGACGGCCTCCCCTCCCCGCTATGAAACCCCCTCACACTTACCTAGTCCTGGAATCCGGAATCTGGGGACTGCTGTAGTCTCGGTCCTGGCCACTGGCGCTGCTGCGACTACAGAGCTGCCAGCCAATCAGATTGGTTGGCAGCTCTCTGAGGCAGGACTTCCACCCAAGTGAGGGATAGACGTTCCATTTGCAGCCAACGTTATTTAACCTTCCTCAGAGCGTTAAATGGTTTTGGCACTGCTGTGATTCCCGCTGACTCTTCAGCTGGCAAGGCAAGCCATTTAAAAATCCCACTCCTGGAGCGCTGTGCACAGTTTTGGTCCCCATACCTAAGGAAAGATATACTTGCCTTAGACGGGGTGCAACTAAGGTTGAATAGATTGATTCCCTGGATTGAGAGGACTGTCCAAGGAGGAGAGATTACATAGAACGGGCCTATGTTCTCTGAAGAACGAGAGATGATCTCATCGAAACGTATAAAATTTTTTCAAGGGCTTGGCAGGATAGATGCTGAGAAGCTGTTTCCTCGGATCATATAAATCTTTATCCCCTGTTGAGTTGGGTATCGGTTCAAATTGTTGAGGTAAATTTTGAGCTGCTGGACTTGCAGAGTGGTATACGGTGTAAGTGGGAATACAGGGAGTACAACCCAATTCATACAGAAGATGGTTTGGAAGGAGACACCATTTGAAATCATGAAGAGGAAAGAATTTGGAGGATAGCAAGTGAGAACAGGCAGACAGGGTATTCAGCATGAATCAGCAGAGCATTGAAGCTGGCTAGAGAGGACTGGTCCGGGAATTAAAGAAGACAGCTAGAAAGATTGCAGGACACTTAGAAAAAACATTGGTGGGTAGGGTTAGGTGTGGTGGTAAGTAAGTCTTAAACAGAAAGCCACAAAGGTTTCCCTCCATATCAGGCACCATCCTGACTTGGGCATAAATCACTGTTTATTCACCATCATTGGGTAAATCAAAATCCTGGAACACCCTGACATCATTTTGGGAGCTACTTAAGGAACTGCATTAGTACAAAAAGATCCACCTTCCAGGGACACCAGCACTAAATGGCAGCCTTGTCAGTGATGCCCTCATCCTGAGAATTAATTCTTAAAAAGGATGGAACAGATTGAACAACTGAATAACATAATTTTGGGAACTAGTGATGACTCTAGAGTAAAAATAAAAATGAATAAACCACATAGGAAGTATGTATAAGGCATGCATACTTTGAGGACCGTATCCAATTCTGATCTACAAGATGCAAGGAAAACCTTCACAAGCTGCAGGCAGTGCAGAGCAGGAACTTAGTGTCAGATGCCCAAGGCATAAGGAAAAGACGGAAGAAACTTGGGGTTTTCATTCTGCAAAGGAGATATGTGAGGTAGTTACAGAAGTAGAAGAGGTAAATCGGGGTTATTACTTTAAATTGCAAAAGGTCGTAGATGCAAACTAAAAATTGGTTTTAGGACTGGTATCAGGAAATTCAGCTAACTTGTTTAAAAAAAAAATGGCTCCAGTCGCAAGCTTTGAAAAAAAACAAACAGAACTGAGGGACATTGTGTGCATAGCAGAATATTGGAACTATAAAAAAAAATTCCCCATTGAAGAATGAGGTGAGTTATCTGGAACAATTAGAGTAAACTGATAAAGAGAAGCAGGATTGAGTATCAGCAAATAGCCCAGGCATTAAGGTGAGAACTGAAAGCAGGCATATGACACGACAATTTAAGAAAAGGCAGTGTGCTTAATAACTAGTTTTGTTTTCAAGCTTAGGATTTGTGTGAACAAGGAGAAGTAGGTCGTGACAGAAATTCCAACTAATAGAAGCTTAGAAACTAGGAAGTAGAACATCAATAACCTCATCTACTTGGACTGAACTGTCATTTAAAATAGCCTTTGTTACATTGTCTCTTCCTCCCTGCAAATATTAAAATAAGGCACAATATTTCTCTCCTTATTAGGTTAGTATAAAAGGCTGTACGATTTGCACAACTATTTTATGTTAACTGGTCCATGTTGTAGGATAAATTGTAACAGAGGAAATCAATGTTTACAGCCTTGGGAAATTTATGGCACTGAAGAAGGCCATTTGAGACATCTTTGATCAATCATTTATTTCTATTGAAAAGTAGAATGTGCATTTTTACCCCCAGGACACCTTGCATTTGTACCTGAGATGGAATATTTCACTAGCCACCCATTAGCTGAAGTTTAAAATTTCTAATAGATTTTAGCAGTCACAGCGACCTGGGATGAATCCAAATGTTATTCCAATGGGCGGGAGGAGAGGGGATGGAATTTCCTCATGGGCTAAAGACAGCAAGTAGCACAACTGCCAAGTGCAGGTGAGATGAGGCAGTATCAGCACCACTAGGTAAGGGGAGGGCTGGGAGGAACTTCCATAGATGCCCTCAAACTGAGGTATTTCCTGATTTGATCTATATGTCCGCGGCAGATCTTTGGGGGAACTTCTGTTGCCAAGAATCTCTCTTCAGCTACTAAGTACATCTTAACTGTTCTGTATAATCTTTATGTCATCAACTGGGGACACCAAACCTAGTGCTCTGGCTGACAAATGTGGAAAGCTCTGAAGAGACACAAGTGAAGAACCAACCCAAAATGGTAACTCTGCATCATTTGCCAAACTGTTTCTATTGCTCAAATTTGACCTTGCAGTGGTGTTGGAGAGAGACGGGGAACCATCAGAAGCGCCTACCCAACCTACTGTAAATGCCCTAATATTAATGTACCAACAATGTCTCCATTAACAACAACTTGTATTTGTATAGTTAACATAGAAAGACGCACTTAGGCGCTTCCCCCATTGAGGGGTAATCAAAATGGATGCTGAACCAAAGAAGGAAATATTTTTAGGGCTGATCAAAAGCTTAGTTGAGATATGTGTTAAGGAGATTTTAATGAAGGAGAGAGGTAGAAGGACAGATGGGTTCTGGAAAAGAAGCCCAAAATGTGGGGCATAGACGCCTGGAGGCACAGCCACTGGAGAGACAAAGATGTGAGAACTGCTTAAAAGGCCAGTACTGGTGGGACAGTAAAGTTGTAGAGCTGGAGGAGATTGTCAAGATTGGGAACGGCAAAGCCATGAACGGATATGAGCACAAGGACGAGAATTTTAAATTTGTGATGCTGGGGACCAGAAGCCCGTGTAGGTCAGAGTGGACAGAGGTGATTGCTGAGTGAATCCTGACACTGAATAAGATAAGTGCAGCAGAGTTTGGATGAGCTGAAGTTTACGGAGGGTGAAAGGGGAGCATTGGAAAAGTCATGTCTGGAAGTAATCAGGGTATGAGTGAAGATTTCAGCAGCAGAGCTGATTGAAAGGAAAACCAAGATATAAATATCATAGCTTTTAGAAGGTGTCAGCAGTTGACAACATTGAGAGAGATTGAGAGGATATCATGCCACAATTCGGTGTCAATGGAGGGCCAAGAAGTGATTGACTTGATGATTAGCCACACAGATGGGATTTCAGAAGAAATGCCTAGAAAGTGTAGTAGATGTCTGGCGATGGGTTTAGTCAGGCTCTGCTGTGCTTGAATGAATATTGCATATGACCAAACGAGCGACCTGCATCAGGGTGCCTGCTCGCTGCCCACAGCTCACCCATTAAATGCAGCTAGATAAGATCTGGTGCCAAATTTTGGCACCAGGCCTCGTGTCAGCTTCTAAGCGGCCCATTTTGGACGCGAGCCCACTCTCTGGCCTATCACTTGGGCCCTGGGCTAATTTGATATTGGAAACGTTTTCCACTGTTCTTGCCAAATTGTGATGCCTTGCTTTATTTCCATCTTGTTCTGTATTTCAAAATAAAAGCTTAGGCAACAAACACATTTGCATCAACGCACACGCTCCTTCCCTGTCCCTTGGACAGTTGCAGCATCTAGATTTTGACAGATGGACTGACAGCTGAACTTTTCTACTTGGGTAAGTGCCCTGACATGCCGTGCGATGTTGATTCTGCATGCCACAGTGTAAAGGAGGTCATGTTACAACCCTGTGTTTAGAGTTGGTGGTGAGGTGAATTTATGCTGGCAGCCTGCCTTTAATAATTGGAGCATGACCACTGGTCCGAGTGGAGGTTTTTGTGGATTGCTACCGACCGTTTTAATAATGAAGTTTGACATTAATTCCGGGACTTCAAATCAGAATGTGGAGAGGGGAGGGGGAGGGGAGCATCTGAACAGCACCATTGCGTGGATACCTTGTGATAATTTAACTGAACAATCTTTTAAATTTAATATACCCAATCAGACGGTTAATTTTTTTTTTCCATTCTCTTCTCTCTAGAGGCAGTGATTCATCGTGTGAAAGTGGCGTTCGCGCTTACAGCCCGAGTGATTATTCTTAGCCCATATCATCCCCATCATCAAGAACACCAGCTTCCACCTCCATATCATCACCTGACTCTGGCCCTGCCTCAGCTTCTTTGCTGCTGAAACCCTCACCTCTGCCTTTGTTTATCTGCAGACCAGCCTATTCCAGTGGTCTCTTGGCCAGCCCTCCCGCCTTTTCGCACTTCATAAATTTGAGTTCGCCCAAAACCACACTGGCCCTATCCTAACTTGAACCAGGCCTCGTCCACCCATCGCCTACTGTTCTCACCGACACCTTTGGCTCCTTTGAGGCCTTGCCCGGAGATTTCAAAATTCTTTAAGGGAACGTTCCCTCCGTGATATACTGCTCCACTCCTCGCCCCCAAAACCCCGTTCCCCTTCCCAAGCATCTTTCGACGCAAACACGGGAGATGTAACACCTGCCCTTTTAACCCCCTTTCTCCTCACCATCCAAGGCCCCAAATACTCCTTCCAAGTGAAGCAATGATTACGGGTGCTTCTTTCAATCTAGTGTGGAGCGTGGTCTCATCTGCACTGGGGAGACCAAATGCAGATTGGGTGACCACTTTGTGGAACAGCTTGTGATTCAGTCCGAAAGCATTGACCCTGGGCTCCCATTGGCCTGTCGTTTTAATTCTCCACTTTGCTCTCTCACTGACATTTCTGTCCTTGGCCTGCTGCCCCAATCCAGTGAAGCTCAACGTAAGCTTGAAGAACAGCATCTCGTCCTTCGATTAGACACTTTTTAAAGCCTCCTGGACTTGACGTTGGGCCAAATCTTCCAAGGATTGCCGCTCTGCCCCTAATTGCTTACCCTGCACTGGAGCTCCACATTTCTCAACCGGGCTTCCAAACTGGGCCTCTTCAGAAAGAGTGAGCTCACCTGTTCTGGGAGCCCTTCTTCGTAGCATAGGAGCATTGGGGAAACTAAGCTATGGCCCCTTTTTACAGCACTCCCTGCTATATTCCAGTAAGTTTAAATGTCCCAAAGCCACTTTGAGAACTACGGCGAGAAGATAAGTGTGTAAGATAAGTGGTTGGAGGGGTAGGGTGACAGGTGAGGGGCTAGAGTGGGTCGGGGGGTAGTCGAGTGGGGGAGTAGTTGGGAGGACAGAGGGGTAGTCGGGCCGTGGGAGTGGAATCGGGAGTGGGATGGGCTCCACTGGAGAGTTGGGGGGGGAGGGGGTGGGGGGGAGTCAGTAGTATAATTTCCCAGGGTTAGAACTGGTTTTAATTCTTTTAACTTTTGCTGGAGAACTATTCAGCTAAGTAAGCTGGAACCATCCAAATCTCCAAATCTAACTCAGGGGGCTGAATTTGCCCCCGTCGGGGGGGGAGGTTGAAGGGCGGGCGCGCACAGGCGCGCTTCCGATCGGCGCCCCCGATCAGAGGCACGGCACCATTTTACGTGGGCGGGCCAATGAAGGCCCACCCAGTGTGACGTCCGCACAGAAGCGCTGTGCGCTCCCTGTGAGGGCAGGGTGGGGGGAACGCAAAATCGAGAGTGCGCTCTTTCGTGCGTGCGCACGATAGAGCGTACTCATCTCCCTGAGGCTAAGTGCTGCCCCAGGGAGATCGGCTCAAAATGTACAAAACCTAAAAATGGAAAAGTAAAATTTCCTTAACATGTCCCCTCATGTGACAATGTCTCATGAGTTGGGACATGTCCATAATTTTCACAAACTTTATTAAAATTTTTTAAAACCTACATGAAACCTCATCCTGCCGGTGGATGAGGTTTCATGTTTTTTCTAGTCCGCGCCAGGGCTCCTGGCCTGCCCACCAACCTTAACGTTGGACGGGCGGGTCCTTTAATTACTTAATTGACTCTGTCAATGGCCTCAATTGGCCATTGACACGTCGGTGGGCACACAGTTGATTTCGCTGCGCCCCCTGCCTTCCTGAAAATTTAAATGGGGCGGGATGATGTTGGGAATTCCCCCCCGACGACATCGCACGTCATTTTGCGCGTTGGCAAGCGGGCCCCGCCCCCACTTGGCAACGCGTAAAATCCTGCCCAGAGTTTCGGTGCGGGGTGGGTTTCCAGGGGCAGGGTTTTGGAAGTCCAAACTTCACGGGCAATTCCTGTGTTGTCAATGCATGTGGACTTTCGAGGGGTCCCCTAGCGAATCTTGGGAGGGTACCTCCAGGGTACGACCACCTGGAGAACAGAAGTTCTGGGCAATTTAATTCAACAATTTCAGGCCATAATCTCTGCCCCATTTCGTTTCCATTGCTTGTTTCGATTTTGTTTTTTCCCCTTTCGTCAGTATCACACCTGCTCTAGGCACGTCTTTCGCTTCCTTTCTTGCCTGATCACCATTCCCTTTGGCCCTGGTAAACTAACTCTTTGTCATTCAATCACTCCTGTCTTTTCACCCTACCAAAGACCTTCCTTTTGTCCTTGTCCCACCCACCCCTTGCTCAAAACCTATTACATCTCTAACTTTTCCCAGTTCTGATGAAAGGCCACAGGCTTGAAACGTTAAGTTTGTTTCTCTCCACAGATGCTGCCATGACCTGCTGAGTATTTCCAGCGTTTTCTGTTTTTTATTTGAAATTCTCATCCTTGTTTTTAAATTCCTCCACAGCTTCATTCCTCCTCTGCATCCTCCAGCCCCTCTGAGATCACTGTAGTCCTCCAATTCTGGTCTGTGGCCCACTCCTGATTTTCATCATCCCACCGTAGGGGGCCGTGACTTCGGGGCCCTAAGCTCTGGAATTCCCTCTCTGAACCTCTGTCTTGCTATTTCTCCCTCTTCTCCTTTAAGAGGCTCCATAAGCCTATCTCTTTGACCAAGCATTTGACCATCAATACTTCCTAATGGTGTCAAATTTTGGCTGACAACACTCCTTTGAGGTGCCTTGGGCCATTTCACTACTTTAAAAATGCTATGTAAACACAAATTTTGTCGCATTAGCTTGGTCAGTGAGTGTGGGTGTTTGGTTCAACTCTGGTGGTTGGCACTGTCGAGCTTCACTCAACATCCAGGCAGGAATGAGTGACTGTCCTGTGCCTCCTTCAAGTGGCCTGTGGGTCATGATAAGGAGGGGGTACCTTGGCCAATATTTCCGTTTGCAGTCCAGGTACCAAGGCCAATGGATAGCAACTCCACTTGCTGGCCTGGCTGAGATAGATTGACTCACCACAAACCAGGAATCGAACTGGGACCTACTTGGGCTGTTTTGCTCAGCCCCACATTATCTGGGAGAGTTTGCTTTAGACGATTTGATGGTTAGTAGAATTCCCAAAGATCCCAATAAAATGATCAGGTTGTCACAATAACTAATGCTGAGCTATATTGTCACAGGATAAGAAAACTCTGACATCATAGACACCAAAAGTAAAATCTCCCCATCAGCTGGTTTGTGCTCCCACTTCCTGAAGAAAATACACGCATCCTGTTGCCTGAGATCGTGTTAAAATTATGTTCGGAGGAACCACTCACTCATCACCTATACCCAAAAAAGACCTGAATAAGTGCTACATTGTGTTAGCATTATTTATTGAGATTGTAGAAAATATTTTTTTCAGACCTGCGAACTATCTGTCCTGTGGAGCGGGGGTTTCCAACCTTCTCTGTGTAGTGGGCCCCTCTGAGAACAATGGTATTTCCAGAAGCCTAAAGACCACTAGGATCAGGTGCTATAATTCAGTGGAAAGTAACATTAGTAATCAGGTCTGTTGGAAAAATGTTTAAATTAATCTTTAATGCCTTCTGTTGCAACATGATGTGATTGCTAGCACAGGTGGACCACATATAAAGAAAAATCTCTGCAAGCCATTTACAACAACAAACTACTTATTAGATTTTACAATGGCTAAGGAATTCTGCTCTATTATTCCAGCTTATTTTCATTTTTCCTTCCTTATAGTAAGAACTTAGGATGTCTGTGATTACTGTAACTGACTACATTAACAAAATGCATGCCATTCTTAATGATAAGTCCAAATTCGTATCCATTGGACCTTTCCAACCAATCAGCATTCTGTTCACATACAGTATAAATTGTTGTTTTCCACTTATATTGGTATTCTTGCGAGAGTCCTGATCAGCGTAAGACGAAAAGCTTCGACATGTCTCTTTTTTCAGCAATTATTGTAATTGTGTAATCTCCTCTTTGTTTCTTTGGGGAAGTCTTATCATTGGAAGGGTTGAAAAATGAGTGATTACGGGAACTCAGAGCAGCTTAAGGAATGGCAGTGCTGAAGACAATGGTGATTTGTTGCTTCCACTCCAATCTTTTAAACCAGGCTGACTGGAATGATTTCCAAAAATTTGACAAAGCTTCAACTAAGCAGCGTTGGAACTATACAATAGCAGACCAGACCAGACCATACCATATTGGGGTTAGCAGTGTACTGCCATCGACTGGTTGGAGTCATTTCATACCCACAGTTTTCTGGAAGAAAAGCCAGATGAGGAACCAGATAGTGCTGCTTCCAAAGGACAACAGAGGGTAATACTGAAACATAAGTCATCTTGGAACAAAAACAAAAAGTGCCGGAAAAGCTCAGCAGGTCTAACAGCATCTGTGAAGAGAAAGACAAGATTTAACGTTTCAAGTCCGTATGACTCTTTTTCAGAGCACATTTATGAGTCATCCTGGGTCACTTGTATAGCCTGGAATTGCCAGTTATAGACCGTCATTGACCGATAGCTGGAAACAGTTTCCAGATTAATCCAATACTAAATCATGTGATCATTGGTCAGGGTTGTTGATGGTGGCTTGTAAAGGGCTCTTTCCTGCTACGCAGAGATAAGATGAAAGCTTTTTGAACAATTCAGTTCTGCTTTTATTTTTCTTAAGCCTCCTGCCCAATGGGCAAGAGGGTAGATGGAAACCCTGATTCCAGCTTCCGACCACCAGGGCATGAGGGCTCCCAAACTCGCACATCATCATCATCATGTAAAAGGACGAGGGCAGTGGGTGCATGGGAACACCATCTCCATCACATCCCAAGTTCTCCTACAAATCATACCCTCTCCTGACTTGAACATTGTCATTGGATCAAAACCCTGGAACTCCCTACCTAACAATGTTGTAACAGCACCTTTAGTACATGGACTGCAGTGGTTCAAGAAGGCGGCCCACCATCACCTTATGAAGTGAAACTAGGGATGGGCAATAAATGGCAGCCTTCTATTCCGAGAATTATTTTCTTTTTAAAAAAAGCTGCTCGGATTAACCTTTACTTACTTTGCCTTCCACTCAGTACCTAATTCAGAAATCTGGAGTGCAAAGGGACTTGGGAGTCCTAGTCCAGGATTCTCTTAAGGTTAACTTGCAGGTTGACGCGGTAGTTAGGAAGGCAAATGCAATGTTGCCATTTATTTCGAGAGGACTAGAATATAAAAGCAGGGATGTGCTTCTGAGGCTTTATAAGGCTCTGGTCAGACCATATTTAGAATATTGTGAGCAATTTTGGGCCCTGTATCTCAGGAAGAATGTGCTGGCCCTGGAGAGGGTCCAGAGGAGGTTCACGAGAATGATCCCAGGAATGAAAGACTTAACATATGAGGAACGTCTGAGGACTCTGGGTCTATACTCGATAGAGTTTAGAAAGATGAGGGGGGATCTGATTGAAACTTACAGAATACTGGAAGGCCTGGATAGAGTAGACGTGGGGAAGATGTTTCCATTAGTAGGAGAGACTAGGACCTGAAGGCACAACCTCAGAGTAAAGGAAAGACCTTTTAGAACAGAGATGAGGAGAAACTTATTTAGCCAGAGAGTGGTGAATCTATGGAATTCATTGCCACAGAAGGCTGTGGAGGCCAGGTCATTGAGTGTATTTAAGACCGAGATAGATAGGTTCTTGATTGGTAAGGGGATCAAAAGTTATGGGGAGAAGGCGGGAGAATGGGGTTGAGAAACTTATCAGCCATGATTGAATGGCGGAGCAGACTCGATGGGCCGAATGGCCTAATTTCTGCTCCTATGTCTTATGGTCTTATGCTCTTTGATGCTACTTTGAGTTACAGAGCATTTGAATATATAACAGCTTGTTTGGAATCTCATTATAGTCTGTTTCTTGTGAATGTCTCCTAGAGTGGGTTCACATCAGTGGCAGCTGAATTACACACTAGCATTTATCACATCACCAATCATCTATCGACCTCTCCTGAATGAAACTTGCTGGGGCCAAAGGATGGTGCAGACATTGTTGTTAAGGTAGTGATCTTACCCTTTCATCAGAGCAGCGTAAGTATCTTTTTACATATATGTAGCACCAAAATCTAGAGTTGTTGTAAATTTTGAATCCTGATGCTTGAAGTTATTGAATTTCTAGGTATTGTAATCGAAAAATAAAGCGTCTGAGTGATGGGAAGGCTTGCAATGTTAATTAGTATTGTTTGGTGTGGCACAATGCATCAAGGTAGGACTCCCCAGAAAATTCTACCTATGATACAAACTGATATGAAACATCTATTAACCTATTGATATATAAGCAGAAAATGTTGGAAAAACTCCACAGGTCAGGCAGTATCGGTGGAGAAAGAAATAGAGTTAACCTTTCAGGTTGATGACCTTTCATCAGGCTTTTTTTGACTTAGGTTTGCTGGCAGAAATGACTAATTTTATACCTATCAGGAAATGCAGTGTCAGAATTTTCAGATTATCTTTCTGTAGATTGTACACTGCTGCTATTTGATGTCCATTGCTCTTTATGTATGATGAATAAACATATATTATTGATGTATTGTGTCATGTCATGAACCAATGCTAATTAGTGCCAGAGACCATGCCTGTCTGTGCTATGCTTATCGATTAATTGAGGTGAATAGCCCTGATGCATTTAAGCTAAGTTTTGATGATTACATAAGGGAAAAATAAATTGAAAGTTTTGTTTATATGGTGCAAGAAGTAAGATGGGTGGAGGCTCGGATGATGTCTAAACACTGGCATAGACCAGTCTGGTTTGTTTCAGCTAATTAGTAATTGAATAATGAACACACCCTGACATGACGCAGTTGTGTGTGTCTCACTAACGGCCTCCTTGGGGCCAACTCACCCTAAAATTCCACTGGCTGTTTTCTACCACAGAACCCACAGAAGATGTGCCTCAGTGAATAACTCGCAGAGCAACAGAAGGAACACTTGCAATTGTCGCCCTTGATAGGAGCCCTTTGTTGATGTTGGCTGTGTGCGTGCCAGGGTCATAGCCAACTCTGGGCTGTGTGCTTCTAAGCCATGTGGCACGTATGTGTACATTTTTCCTAAATGTGACTTTAAGGTCCGGGCCTGAAAATCTGCAAGCAATTCTTTGCAGCACATCAGGAAATACAATTATTACGCAACCTGAATTCTTCATTTCCCTTTTCCACCTTTCTACCCGAGGATGTCAAATTTCTGCTTTTTAGAAGCAGCGCTGTCTACCACAGGAACTGGCAGAATTCTCTGAATTATTGCCCAAGATTGTTATCAAACATGTTGCCACGGCAGTCCTACACTGGACATAAATGCACTTTTCACGGCACAAAACCTTTATGTAGGCACAGTGCGTGGCGAAACGCGGAGAAATCTGCAATTATTTGGATGGTGTTCAAAGTTCCCGCAGTGATATGAAAAGCAGAAGTCATCACTGAGCTTTTAATGATTTATCTCCTCCTGTTATTAGTAAGAAAGAAGCAACAGCCACCGTTCAACCAAACCTGGGAGCACTTTGAACAGATTTGACCCTGAGATCATGAATGACACAGAATTACAAGATGGAAACGGTTTGGCCCAATTAGTCTGTTACTGTTTGTCCTTCACATAGGTAGCAGCCCAATGTAGTGGCAAACTTCAAAGTAAAGTGGCCCAGGGCGACTCTGTTGATACGGTAGCGTCATGGTTATGTGACTGGACTAGTAACCCGGAGGATGTGAATTCAGATTGGACCATGGCATTTTGAGCATTGGAATTCAGTTTTAAAAAAACTAAAAAAAAATATTGACATCAATAAAAGTTATTCAACCCCAAATGATTCACTATTGTATTTTAGGGAAGGAAACTTGCCATCCTATATGATAGTATATGCGACTCAAGTCGCACACCGACATTGTTCACCCTGACCTCATTTGGACCTAGGGCAACTAGGGGTGTACAGTAAATACTGACCTCTTATTGCCAGTCACTTTAATGCACTGCATTAAGACAACAATCTCTTCATATAGAGCAAACTGCACTTGAACAATTAGCAGTGGAAATGGAGATGGCTTGTCACAGGCCTGACATCACTTGACTCCTGTCATAATTTCATTTGCATTAAGTCCCTCTCTGAGGTGTAATAAAGTGCCCCACACACCCAGCAAATTTCAATCAGAAGAATATGTGCAGCATGATCCCAGCGGACAGGCAGCAGAAAGGGGCTCATTGCTTTACACAGTTAGAATTGGCACTTTTAGGGAAATGAGGCAAAGGAAAAGTGGCCCCTAACCCATAGCACATTCACTTGTGTGCATTGTCTCATCACTATTAATGAATTATACAGTACAAAGAAAGCTTGATCTCAATCTCTCTCTCGCTCTCTCTCTCTCTTTTCCCCCCCCACTCCTCGCCCTCTCTCCCCCCTGCAAATTCTATGTCTGTCTCTCTCTCCCATTCTATCAGTCCAATAGTCTGGTGAAAATCTGAGCGGACAGAAAATTTGTGCAAGAAACATGCCCACTGCAATGAGGGGAGGTGATAGTGTAGTGGCATTGTTACTGGACTAGTGATCCAGAGACCAAGGGTAATGCTCTGGGGACCCGGGTTTGAATCTTGCCATGGCAGATGGTGGAATTTGAATTTTTTAAAAATCTGCAATTAAAAATGAAACCATCGTTGATTTTTTTGTAAAAACCCACCTGGTTCACTAATGTCCTTTAGGGAAGGAAATCTGCTGTCCTTGCATGTGACTCCAGACCCACAGCAATGTGGTTGATTCTTAAATGCCTTCTGAACAAGGGCAATTAGGGAATGGCAATAAATGCTGGCCTAGCCAGTGACATCCACACCCCATGAACAAATAAAAAAAAAAGCATTTCATCTCAGTTAGCCAGTTATTGCTATCTCCATCCCTCCCTCATTTCAGTCTCTCTTCCTCCCTATCCACAATCATTCTGATATTAATTCAGCGACTGGTTATAATAGTAATAACATTTCTCTCACAAATAAACCTTTCAAAGCACAGATTCATTTAAGCCCTCATGTTAGAGGCAGAGGAATTTGTAATCTTACCTGAAATGATGTTTGGAGCTAAGTTCTCCCAGTAAGGCAAAGCGATGCTGAGATGAAACTAGCCATTAATGGACATTATACCATAAATACAGTGCAGCCTTTAAAGAAGCTGCAATTTATGATTCTCGCAGGTAATATTCAAATTGCAGTGATTCAATTCATTGCTCTATCCGCCTTTTGTCAAACTCTAACTTCGTAGCTGCAGGATGCAGCCGGGTTCTTTCTTGTCAGAAGAATTGTGACTCGATCAGAACCAAAATCTCATTCGTTCATTCATCAAACTTGTTGCAGAAAGCACTGGTGCTCCCTGCTTTAAATCAGGCTGTGCACTGAAGCTGAAGGCTAAGACCAGTTTGTCTTAACAGGCATAACTTTATCTGGGCATAAATAATGATCTAAACTCGCCAAGAGTGTCATTCTACCAAAGTATGTGTTTGAAACTAATGCCTACACAGAACAGGATGTGAAGCTGAAACACTGCATCGCTGACCTATAGATCTCAGTTCTTCCAACTCTAAAATTTAATTAGCAGAGATGAGCTAGTTACAATTTTTTAGTTAAAGAGACTGGTTGACTTTCTGCCAGCACTGTGTTAGGCTTCACTAACCTGATCAGTGCAGCTTAATCCAAGTGACCAGGAAGATCCCAGATTTGATCTTCAGTCTGTGCCAGTCATGCTACAGTTGACATCAACGCTGGATTAGGGAGGGAAAAATCAATTAAGATTCCTCTTTCTGATCACTTTCAACAATGCTGACAATTTTTAAAAATTCATTCATGGGATGTGGGCTTCGCTGGCTGGGCCAGCATTTATTGCCCATCCCTACTTGCCCTTGAGAAGGTGGTGGTGAGCTTCCTTCTTGAACCACTGCAGTCCATGTGGTGTAGGTACACCCACAGTGCTGTTAGGAAGGGAGTTTCAGGATTTTGACCCAACGACAGTGAAGGTGATATATTTCCAAGTCAGGATGGTGAGTGACTTGGAGGGGAACCTCCAGGTGGTGATGTTCCCATCTACCTGCTGCCCTTCTCCTTCTAGGTGGTAGTGGTCATGGGTTTGAAAGATGCTGTCTAAGGAGCCTTGGTGAATTCCCAAAGAAGGCATCTTGTAGATGGTACACACACTGCTGCTACTGTGCGTCGGTGGTGCAGGGAGTGAATGTTTGTGGATGGGGTGCCAATCAAGCGGGCTGCTTTGTCCTGGATGGTGTCCAGCTTCTTCAGTATTGTGAGAGCTGCATTCATCAAGGTAAGTGGGGAGTATTCCATCACACTCCTGACTTGTGCCTTGCAGATGATGGACAAGCTTTGGGGAGTCAGGAGGCGAGTTCCTGGTCTCTGACCTGCTCTTGTAGCCGCAGTATTTATATGGCTAGTCCAGTTCAGTTTCTGGTCAATGGTAACCCCCAGGATGTTGATAGTGGGGGCTTCAATGATGGTAATGCCATTGAACATCAAGGAGCGATGGTTGGATTCTCTTTTGTTGGAGATGGTCATTGCCTGACACTTGTGTGGCGTGACTGTTACTTGCCACTTGTCAGCCCAAGCCTGGATATTGTCTGCATCTTGCTGCATTTGGACATGGACTGCTTCAGTATCTGAGGAATCGTGAATGGTGCTGAACATTGTGTAATCATCAGCGAACATTCCCGCTTCTGATCTTATGATGGAAGGAAGGTCATTGATGAAGCAGCTGAAGATGGTTGGACCTAGGATTTATAAAGCATGTTTAACCCCCACAGTGCATTTCACAGGTCCTTTAAAACTTGACATTGAGCCACATAAGGAAATATGAGGACAGGTGAGCAGAAGCTTGGTCAATTAATATGTTTTAAGGAGCATCTTAAAGGGGTAGAGAGAGGTGAAGAGATTTGGGGAGAGAATTCCAGAACTTAGAGCCTCGGATGCTGAAAGCTGCCAATAGTGGAGTAATAAAAATGAGAGATGTGGAAGAGGCCAGAATTGGGGGAGCGCAGAGAGCTCAGAGAATTGGCGGACTGGAGGATATTACAGAAATGGGGAGGGGGGGTGCGAGGCCATCGGCAGATTTGAAAACGAGGATGAGAATTTTAAATTCGAGGCATTGGCCAACTGGGAACCGATGTAGGTCAGTGAGTAGAGGAGTAATGGGTGAACTTAGTTTGAGTTGGGATACTTACAGCAGTGCCCTGGTTGAGCTCAGGTTTACGGAGAGTGGGAGATGGAAGACAAGTATTAGAATAGTCGAATCTGGCAGCAATAAAGGGCATGGATTTGGGCTTTCAACAGCAGTAATGGGCGATTTACAGAGGTGGAATTGGTGATCTGGCCATTAGACAAAGATATTTAGGATTTATTTTGTAAATAGAATACCTAGAAGTAATAAGACGTAGTGATTTATATAAAATACAATCTGTAAAACATTAAAGAATCAGACCAGAAGGGTAGAACTGAAGCTAAGTACACAAGGTTATTAATATGCGATAGCTGTAAAATTGGAGCTATGCCTTTGAAGTTCAGAAGCTACCCAGGAGCAGAACAGAACTTGTGATCAGAGGATTTATTGTCAGGATATTACTGTCTCTCTTTAAACATTCATTTTTAATGGTTCAGCCATCAGAGTAATTGAAGCTGTGCATCCCACTGTCCATCAATTCTCCTCTGTTAATATTCTGCTTAAATGTATTGTCCCAGCTACCAAAATCAACATTATTTTCACCTTGAATTAAGATGTAATGTACAGCCCTTGCATTCAGATGGACTTACACAGTGAGCGTGTCTTCCAGATTCTTGGCCTCCAGTCCTTATTACCAAATTTGGTGAGGGGCAGCAGCTTTCAATTTCATTTGAAACACAAGGCAAGTGCTGGAAATCTGAAACCAAAATAGAAAATGTTGGATATGCTCAGCGGGCCGGTAAATGTCTGTAAATAGAGAGCAGGCAACTTCAGAAGCCTTGGGGGGAGGGGTTTGTTGGGGGCGGGTGGGGGGCAGCAGGAGAAAGGGGGAAATCTAGCCAAAGTGGGATTTGGGTTGCACTGTCACTCCAACCGCTCATTCATGTAGCCACAAGGCCTGGTTGATTTTCACAACCGGCTTCATGTGAATGGTCACAGCAGTTTCCCAGGCACTGGGAACCGTGACAGATCGGATGGGGGGATTTCTGCCTCAGACATCCCTCATTTAAAGGATCCATGCACCCCTCGAAGGGAAATGTATCTGGAGTAACTTGTGAGGAATGGGCATTCGCCAGGCCTAAGCTGTGTAGATTCTATTGGGTTTGATTTGGCTGTTCCTGCGCCTCAGCTGTTTATTTTGTGGATCTCAGACATATGTAAGGTCTGCTGTGTCTCCATCTATTTATGGCACCTTCACAATGTCGAGGGCAAGAGCTCGCTGCAGTGGTGGCGTTGGCTGTGGAGTAATTAGTAGGGGAGATGTCAGTCTTCCTCTCGTTATTTGTATGACACACACATTTCCAAAGCAGTTTTGGGTCACCCTGCCCCCGCACCCCACCCCCCTCACCCCAATGCACAACCCACTTCTATTCCCCACCCCTCCCCGCCCCCGGCCCCACCCCACCGCACTCTTCATTTCATTGACAATAGTTATGTGAGCAAGACCCCACAAATACCAAGGGAACAAAATGACCAATTAACCTGTATTTGGTGTTGGTTGAGGGAGAAATGTTACCAAGGGAACATCCTACTCTTCTCCAAATCATGCCATGAGATCGTCAGTATCCACCTGAATCGCTGGATTGAAGCATCGAAAGGATTGTGATCTCACGGTGATACCTCAGTGCAGCAGTGGAGGGTCAGCCCAGCTTATGTGCTCAGGATTGAGCTGAGCCATGGAAACCCTCTCTAAACTTGTCAGCCTCCCCACCTCCCTCTCCTCTTTGACCAAGCATTTGTCCTAGAATGTCCTTCTTTGGCCCAGTGTTCATTTTCAAATTACAACCTTCTGAAGTACACTGGAAAGTTTACCCGCTGTAAAGCCACTCTAGCAATGCAAATTGTACTTTCCAGTGCTGCTGACCGTCACACTAGGATCCTGTTTGTCATGACTCATCCCCATGAGCTGAAATGTTCTCCGGTCAAGTGGCCTTTTTAACCCCCCCTCCTTGAGGAATTAAGAAGTAACTGTATTTCCAGTATTAAACCAAGAAATGATCTTATATTTACCAGAAAATTGAAGGGGATCATCTTCTTCTTTTGAAGTGAATCCTGTTGTGTAAGTGGAGCAAGCTTTAGATTTTAGAATGATTCGCGTTTGCAGTTACCAGACATTAGCTCTGCAATCGTCGTGTTAAGAGATTTACATGGTGTAAAATAATCTAAACAAGTAATTCAAACCATTGCTGTAAACAGGAAGAGGTAGATGCATTTTGGAAATAAGCAAAAACATGGATCGCGATTGGCTGGTTGAAAAATTTGCAAAGTAATCGTTTTGGTGTAGATTGACTTGAGGTTTGAGCAATCGAGACATCTTTATGATTATGCTGACACAAATACAAAATGCTTACAAATGAGTGGCCGACTCGATAGTTCCAAAAGCCATTATTAGATACAAAGAAGGAAAGCTTAGTGCAGTGTCATCCAGTGCAACTGCATGCTTGGCCATTTACCTGCAGATACATTGAAAGGACATTGCATTCTGCAAATGGTCTAGATAATTTGGAGATTATGAAATGGTGTTTTATATCTCTCCTGACCTTTATTTCCTTTATTCTTGTTACATCATTAATTCCTGCTTTAAAGAAGGTGTTTTTCTCTCCCATGCTTGTCTCATGGAAGTATTGTGTTTCTCACTTGACCACAATTCCGTTATTCGGGTGTGAACATTGACACTGAGTGCCTGCAGGCCAAATTGACATCACAGTCGAAAGAGACCCAGCCCTTACTCCTCCTGCACATTTCTGTCTTGGCACCTGCACTGAGGACTTCGGACAATTTTCTCTTCCTTAACCCAGTAAGGCTGTAGGCCATTGTTATTAACTTGATTGAGATCAGCTAAATCAGCACAGACCACAGACTGAGACACAATCTTTATCGTCTGGGCTGAATTTTCATCTGGAGATGTTTTTGCCATCGAAGGAAATTTGGGCACGACTTCTACCTTCTGCCTGACCCAAGCACAGGGGTAGGAGCACGGGGAGCGGTGGGGAGAACACTCCATTTAGTACACACTCCAGAATTCAGCCATAAATCTACCTAGATCTGTGGGATGACCGCTGGTGAATTAGATATTTTAAAACTCGATTGTAACATTCGGGTATCGGGTGTACGCATTCTCCCTGCCAGTTATGAAGGTCGGTTGTTTTTTTTTAAAAAGCTGGGGCAGAAGTGTTTTGGCATGGGTGGTGCGACATGGGGGTGGTGGTGATGGTGGTGGGGGGGTCGAGGGGCGCAGGCGGCTCATTTGCAGCCAAAAATAGCGGCAACAAATGTTCTGCTGTGTGCTGAGTGCTAACAGTTGATGGTGACTGGGTGTGGGGTTGAGGGGATGTTGGTGATGAAAAGGCTGCTCCACTTCTACAACAGGATTACCTTCAAAAGAAGAAGCTGCACTTCAGTTTTCTGGTAAATATGAATAGATCATTTCTCGGTCTGACATTGTTTAGGCTGTTTAGCTGTGGCTCAGCTGATAGGACTCTCACCTCTTGAGTCAGAAGATTGTACTTTCAAGTCCCACTTGAGGTTTCCATTTTCTGGAATGAGGGGATTGCCGTATTAGGAAAGGCTGAGTGGGTCGGAGTTGGGGAACTCATTTGAGTGTAGAAGAACGAGAGGTTTTTTTAAAAATTAATTCATGGAATGTGGGCATCGCTGGCTAGGCTAGCATTTATTGCTCATCACCAGAGGGCGTTTAAGAGCCAACCACATTGCTGTGGGTCTGGAGTCACATGGACAGCAGATTTCTTTCCCTAAAGGGCATTAATTACAACGATTGACAATGGTTTTTTGGCCAATATTTGAGTTTTATCTCCGGGTTTTTATTGGCTTCAAATTTCACCATCTGACGTGGTGGGAACCCAGGTCCCCAGAGCATTACCCCGGGTCTCTGGATTAATAGTCCGGCGACAATACCACTATGCCAACACCTTTTTGAAACAGAGAAGATTCTGAGGGGGCTCGATAGGGTTGATGCTGAGAGGATGTTTCCCCCTTGTGGGGGAATCTAGAACAAGGGGGCACAGATTCAAATGAAGGTGTCTCCCATCTAAGGCGGAGATGAGGAGGAATTTCTCCCCTCGGGGTCATGTATCTTTGAAATTCTCTTCCAGAGAGAGCAGTGGAGGCTGGGTCATTGAACATGTTCAAGACTGAGTATGGTAGGGGTGGCCGAGTTGTGCTATTAGTGATAGAGTTGATCTGCAGACACTTCTCGGGTGGAAACATTGGGCAGAATTTTGCCCTTGGTGGGCGTGCGGGCCCCACCGGCAGGCGGCGGGCGGACAGCTGACCCCCCCCGCCACCGAAACGGGGCCTGCCACCATTTTGAGTGGGCGGGCCAATTAAGGCCCATCCAGCGGCCTGCCCGACAGGAAGCGCTATGCGCTATGCACTTCCTGTGCGGGGGCGGGGGGGAATCCCCATCTGTCAAAGTGCATTCTTTCCCGCATGCACGCGAAGGAGTGCACTGCTCCCCGAGGCAAAGCGCTGTCTCAGGGAGATTAGTGAGTGGTAAGTAAAGTCTAAAAATAGAAAAATAGAAAAATTATTAACATGTCCCCCTCATGTGACATGTTAATAATAAACACATAAAATTTATTACATTTTTAAAAAACGGACATGAAACTTCATCCCACCAGTGGATGAAGTTTCATGAATAATCTGGAGCCCATTGGGGCTCCTGCCTGCCCACCAGCCATAAGCTTGACGGGCGGGTATTTAATTATCTTAATGACCCTGTCAATGGCCGCCCTCATTCCTAAAAATTTAAATGGCCCGGGATGATGGTCGGGGATTCCTCCCGACATCATCCCGCGTCATTTTCCCCTCAGCGAGCGGGCCCTGCCCCCAAATCGCCGAGGGGAAAATCCTGGCCATTAAGTTTATTTACAATATACTCAGCAGCAACTACACATGTGCTTTCATCTCCAACTCTATCTCTACGTGGACTGCTGAAGTGGCCCATGCTTCTCTCCTATTGGTTACTACAGATCATGTGATCTTCCTTAACTGGTATTATTCTTCAGGGTACATTACACTAAATAAAGCCATAATTACTGCACTGAGTTAGACAGATTTTGATCTACAAAGGAATCAAGGGTTACGGGGTTATGGGTCATCAGGCAGAAAGTCCAGTTAAGGCCAGTCAGAACAGCCATGATCTTACTGAATGGCAGAACAGGTTTGATGGGCCGAATAGCCTACACCTGTTCCTATTTCTTATATTTTTACAAAAGGCAGCAATCAGCACGCAGCAAGACCAGACTTGATGAACTATGCATTTATTTTCCGAGCCCTGTTTTTACAAATTGACAGTATTATGCACTTTTTCTAACAGACAGATTTCGAGGAAATAGGCTGAATGCTATTCGCAGAATAAACACTATCAGATGTAACCCTTTTCAACCCAGGAGAAAACAGCTCCCCATTAGGCTTTCATATTCTACAACCATAAGCAAGTCACAAGGTCTTAACAAAAGTTGTATTGGTATTCTTCAACCTGTTTGTGTACACACAGACAGCTTTATGTGACATTTTCCCAGTGATTCTCTTAAAGTATTTGAAAATAATTAGAAATCCTGCATTGAAAATAAGTTCTGTTGCAACGAAGAGACTAATTTCACCGCAAATGTTTTGTAGGCCTCTGCTAGTACTATATTAGTAGCTCAGCAAGACTTTCAAATTGTTTTATTCAACTTCATGTTAAATAAGGAACAGGAATTTCATAACAGACAGACACACACACACACACACACGCACACACAACTGAATGAAGGCACCAAGCTCATATGCTCTCATATGCCCTGCTCTCCTGCATCTCCACACACCCATCCGTCCAACAAGCAAACACAGACGGCATAATTTTAGCAGAAAAAGCACCAGAAAAATATTGTATAAGGTCAGAAAGTCAATTTCTGCCATTGAACTATTCTATCTGGTAACTTGGCCCTGACTTGTCTTAATGACTTATTAAGAGCAGTGGTTTTTATCAATACCTTTGAAAGGAGTCTAATAGGAACACAGCAACATGAGGATGCCATTCAATTAGATCATAGCTGATCTGTATCTTAATTCTGTAACGCTTAATCCATTTGCCTAACAAAAATCTATCAATCTCAGTTTTGAAATTTTCAATTAATCCCCAGCTTCAGCAGCTTTCTGAGGAAGAGAGTTCTAGATTTGTGTGAAGAAATCCTTCCTGGCGTCACCCCTGATTGGCCTACCTATAATTTAAAGATTATTGTTCTGGATGCCTCACCAAAGGAAACAGTTTTCCTCAATCTACCCTGTCAAAGATATAACCTTAAACATCTCAATTACATTCAACAGAAAACAATAAGTTCCCTTTCAGTCTGTGGAGCTAAATAAATAATGTGATTTATGGCAAATGTCATCAGGGCAAATAGTCAGCTGAACGTTGAACGCAACATCCTCTGGTTCCTTGGCGGGTCCACAATCATTCTGCATTCCAGATTACTCTGCACATTTAGCAGAAACGTCTCAGTCTTTATCACCTGGCCTGGTCCTGAGCAAGAAACACAGCATGTGAAATTGGCAATCTGTCCTTAGCCTTCATATAACACAGTGGGTTCCTTGTCCACCAAGGACTGAATGCAGGAGTTTCATATCTTGCTGAAACTGCAATTAATACTTGCCCAGGGATATGGAGTAGGGCTTCCTACCTCCCTGACAATTCTGGTACCATGACTTCATGTTTTAGACAGCTGTTTCTTGATGATAACATTGTTGAGCAATGGTAGTTATCCTGCTGGGTTAGTAATCCAGAGACCTGCATTATATTTCCCTCATGTCTCTGATTCTTTTGCCAATTACCTTAAATCTGTGTCCTCTGGTTACTGATCCCTTGGCTGTTGGATACCGTTTCTCCTTAATGACCCATCAAAACCCTTAATGATTTTGATCACCTCCGTCAAATCTCCCCTTAACCTTCTCTCCTCTAAGGAGAAAAAACCCACTTTCTCTCGCCTCTTGGTATCACTGATGTGTTTCATCCCTGAACTAACAGTTACACCAATAGTTCCGAAGAAGGGTCATATTGGATCTGAAACGTTAACTTTGTTTCTCTCTCCACACATGATGCCAGGCCTGCTGAGTGTTTCATAAGACCATAAGACATAGGAGCAGAAATTAAGCCATTTGGCCCATCGAGTCTGCTCCGCCATTCAATCATGGCTGATCAGTTTCTTAAGCCCATTCTCCCCGCCTTCTCCCTGTAACCTTTGATCCCCCTACCAATCAAGAACCTATCTATCTCGGTCTTAAATACACTCAATGACCTGGCCTCCACAGCCTTCTGTGGCAATGAATTCCATAGATTCACCACTCTCTGGCGAAAGAAGTTTCTCCTCATCTCTGTTCTAAAAGGTCTTCCCTTTACTCTGAGGCTGTGCCCTTGGGTCCTAGTCTCTCCTACTAATGGAAACATCTTCCCACATCCACTCTATCCTGACCTTTCAGTATTCTGTAAGTTTCAATCAGATCCCCCCTCATCCTTCTAAACTCCATTGGGTATAGACCCAGAGTCCTCAAACGTTCCTCATATGTTAAGCCTTTCATCTCTGGGATCGTTCTCGTGAACCTCCTCTGGACCCTCTCCAGGGCCAGAACATCCTACCTGAGATACGGGGCCCAGAATTGCTCCCAATATTCTAAATGTGGTCAGACCAGAGCCTTATAAAGCCTCAGCAGCACATCCCAGCTTTTATATTCTAGTCTTCTCGAAATAAATGCCAACATTGCATTTGCCTTCCTAACTACCGACTCAACCTGCAAGTTAACCTTAAAAGAATCCTGGACTAGGACTCCCAAGTCCCTTTGCATTCCAGATTTCTGAATTCTCTCCCCATTTAGAAAATAGTCTATGCCTCTATTCTTCCTACCAAAGTGCATGACCTCACACTTCCCCACATTGTATTCCATCTGCCACTTCTTTGCCGATTCTCCTAACCTGTCCAAATCCTTCTGCAGCCTCCCCGCCTCCTCAATACTACCTGTCCCTCCACCTATCTTTGTATCATCTGCAAACTTAGCCAGGATGCCCTCAGTTCCTTCATCTAGATCATTAATGTATAAAGTGAAAAGTTGTGGTCCCAACACTGACCCCTGCGGAACTCCACTAGTCACCGGCCGCCATCCTGAGAAGGACCCCCTTATCCCCACTCTCTGCGTCCTGCCAGACAGCCAATCTTCTATCCATGCTAGTACCTTGCCTCTAACACCATGGGCTCTTATCTTACTGAGCAGCCTCTTGTGCGGCACCTTGTCAAAGGCCTTCTGGAAGTCCAAGTAGATAATATCCATTGGCTCTCCTTTGTCTAACCTACTCGTTACCTCCTCAAAGAATTCTAGCAGATTTGTCAGGCATGACCTCCCCTTGATGAAACCATGCTGACTTTGCCCTATTTTACCATGTACTTCCAAGTATTCTGAAATCTCATCCTTAATAATGGACTCTAAAATCTTACCAACGACCGAGGTCAGGCTAATCGGCCTGTAATTTCCCGTCTTTTGCCTCATTCCCTTCTTAAACAGGGGGGTTACATTAGCGATTTTCCAGTCCTCTGGGACCCTCCCTGACTCCAGTGATTCCTGAAAGATCACGGCTAACGCCTCCACTATCTCTTCAGCTATCTCCTTCTGAACTCTGGGGTGTAATCCATCTGGTCCAGGTGATTTATCCACCTTCAGACCTTTCAGTTTTCCTAGCACCTTCTCCTTGGTAATGGCCACCATACTCACCTCTGCCCCCTGACTCTCTTGAACTTTGGGGATGTTACTCTCGTCTTCCACTGTGAAGACTGACGCAAAGTACCTATTCAGTTCATCCACCATTTCTTTGTTCCCCACTTCTCCAGCGTCATTTTCCAGCGGCCCAATGTCCACTTTTGCCTCTCTCTTACCTTTTATATATATCTAAAAAAACTCTTGCAATCTTCTTTTATATTACTGGCTAGTTTACCCTCATATTTAATCTTTTCCTTCCTTATTTCTTTTTTAGTTGTCCTCTGTTGGTCTTTGTAGGCTTCCCAATCCCCTGGTTCCCCACTGCTCTTCGCCGCATTGTATGCTTTCTCTTTAGCTTTTATGCTGTCCCTGACTTCCCTTGTCAGCCATGGTTGCCTCGTCGTCCCTTTAGTATGCTGCTTCTTCCTAGGGATGAATTTTTGCTGTGTCTCCCAAATTACGCCCAGAAACTCCTGCTATTGCTGTTCCACTGTCTTTCCTGCTAGGCTCATCTCCCAGTCTATTCTGGCCAGCTCCTCCCTCATGCCTCTGTAGTTGCCTTTATTCAACTGTAATACCGTTACATCTGATTCCAGCTTTTTCCTCTCAAATTGCAGGGTAAATTCCATCATATTATGGTCACTTCCTCCTAAGGGTTCCTCCACCTTAAGCTCCCTTATCAAATCTGCCTCATTACACATCACTAAATCTAGAATTGCCTGTTCCCTAGTGGGCTCCACCACAAGCTGCTCCAAAAAGCCATCTCGTAGACATTCCACAAATTCCTTTTCTTGGGATCCACTACCAACCTGATTTTCCTAGTTTACCTGCACATTGAAATCCCCCATGATCACTGTAACCTTGCCTTTCTTACACGCCTTTTCTATCTCCTGGTGTATCTTGTGCCCCACATCCTGACTACTGTTCGGAGGCCTGTACATAACTCCCATTATGGATTTTTTACCTTTGCAGTTCCTCAACTCTACCCACACAGATTCTACATCATCTGACCCTACGTTGTTTCTTGCTATCGATTTAATTTCATTTCTTACTAACAAAGCAATCCCACCCCCTCTGCCAACCTGCCTAACTTTTCGATAGGATGTATATCCTTGGATATTTAGCTCCCAGTCCTGATCCCCTTGCAGCCATGTCTCCGTGATGCCCACCACATCATACCTGCCAATTTCAATCTGCGCCACAAGCTCATTTACCTTATTTCGTATACTGCGTGTTTCAGCACCACTTGTTTCTATTCCAGGTTTCCAACATCCTCAGTGTTTGGTTGTTTTATTTTAGTTACAGCATTAGCTTATTTTCACTGGAAGGATTGTATTTGCAGGCACCACTCCGCTTGGAGACATAGAAAACGTTACCACACGAAAGGAGGCCATTTGGCCCATCGTGACGGTGCCAGGCATGACAAGTGCAGACAAAGCAAAAAAAAAATTGAAGTAGGTTTAGCGACTCTCTGCAGCTGTGCTTGTGTAGATCAGGGAATCGGAATGAAGATCTTGTCGCTGGTTTTCAGAACCTCCAAAACCCTCAGCTCACTGAATGCAATCTCAGTTTATTTAATAAGGATAAAGGAAACAGAATTTATTGCAAAAGAGAGTGCGTTGCAGTAAACCCTTGCTATCCTCCTGTATGTATCAAAATAATAAAGCTTCTTTTCTGCACATCTTTAATCAGCTTTGAAACTCAAAGTGTATTTTCAGCTCTTGCATGCTGAATCACGGCTATCAAGTCAAACGAACCCATTTCACTGCAGATGGAAACCGTAGACTGCCGATCACCACAAATAGCACCCAGACTAGAAATCGCAGCCCCAAGAGAGGTCAAAGTTAAGGATCAATACTGACGAGTAACACAGACACAGTTGTCAATAGAAACCACCTCTTCAGGTATATCTGATTCTTTCATCTGTGCTAGATGCCTTGAACCTGTGAAGACACGTTCAAACAAAAGAATTGAATGCATAGCCTGCTTTGTTACCATATTTCACAATAATCGACCAGGCCTGGAAGTCCCCTGTGTTTCAGAACAAATGCAGCGAGAGGACTGACCTGTTAAACAATCGATTGCTCAATTGTCGAACCAAGATATATAGTCCTGTATTTTACACACAGAAATGAAGATTCACTCTGTACGGGTGACAGTGCAGAACCCGGAGACTACTTCCCATTTTAAAGAACCTCAATGACTCAGGTAGGCTTAAAGAGCTGTGTCCCCTCACTTTAGGGCAGCACATAACGTAAACACCAAATGCCTGAACTAGTCAGCAGGTCCAACAGTATCTATGGAGAGGGAAGCAGAGTTAACAATTGAGGCCCGTGATACCGTGTCACAGCTGGAAAATGTTACAGATCTAATTGGATTTAAGCGAAGTCAAAGGCAGGGGAAGGGGATTATGGGGATGGAGGTGCAGGGGGAAGAAAGAGCTAAAGGGAAGGTCTGAGATCAGGTGAGGGGCAGGAGTGAATAAATGAGCAGCTAACCTGCTGTCAGAAAAAAATGGGAGCTGTGGTTACGGTGAGAAATTGTTGAATTCAAAGTTGAGTAAAATGCCGAGATGAGGTGCTGTTCCTCAAGTTTCCAATGAGCTTCATTAGAACAGAGATTAGGAGACCGAGAACAGAGTGAGAGTGGGACTGCGACAATTTAAATGGCAATCGACCAGAGGCCTGGGATTATCCTGCGAACTGTATGCAGGTGTTCAGCAGGGCAATCACTGAATCTGCGTTGTCACCTCCATCACTGAATCTCACAATTGTTAAGCGCAGAGGAGGCCATTCAGCCCATCATGTCTGCACCAGCTCTCCGAATGAGCAATTCACTTACTGCCATCCTCCTGCCTCCTCCTCATAATCCTGCACATTTTTCCTTTTCAGATAACAGTCTAATTCCCTTTTGAAAGCCTCAATTGAATCTGCCTCCACCAGAGTCTAAGGCAGTGCATTCCAGACTCGAACCACCCGCTGCATGAAAAAGCTTTTCCTCATGTCGCTTTTGCTACTTTTACTAATTACATTAAATCTGTGCTCCTTCATTTGCAAACCTTTCGTGAGTGGGAACAGTTTCTGTCTATCTACTCTGTCCAGCCCCCTCATGATTTTGAACACCTCCATCAAATCTCCTTTCAGCCTTCTCCTCCAAGGAAAACAGTCCCAACTTCTCCAATATATCTGAAGTTCCTCATCCCGGGAATCATTCTCGTGAATCTTTTCCACACTCTCTCCGATGCCTTCACACCCTTCCTAAAATGTGGTGCCCAGAACTGTACACAATACTCCAGCTGAGGTCTAACTAGTGTCTTATACAAGCTCAATACTCTTGTCCTCTGTGCTCCTATTAATAAAGCCTAGGATACTGTATTGCTTTATTAGCTGCGCTCTCAACCTGTCCTGCCACTCTCAATGACTTATGCACAGATACACCCGGGTCCCTCTGCTCCTGTGTCCCCATTAGAACTGTGCCCTTTATTTTATATTGTCTCTCCATGTTCTTCCTACCAAAATGTATCACTTTACATTTCTCCACATTGAACTTCATTGTTTTTCAGTATAGAGGAGACTGTATAGTGAACAGCGAATGGTGATGCTGTGTTATAGCTCACTCAGGGAGTCCACGTCGCAATGGAAACTTTTCCATGCATGTTGTAGTCTGGAGCTACGGATAGTGATGGTGGAGGTTCCAACGTTCTTTCCATCACACGGCTGACCAGGAATCTTTCCCGCTCTTACCGCCTGCCATTGGAGTCTGTTGGAAGGATTTACAGGTTGATCCTTAGCCTGCTTGGCTGGTCTTATGAACGCACCTTCCTTGGCCATCAAGCCCAGGGGGCGGAACTCGAAACCAGAGCTTCAGGTTCAGAAGCAGGGACACTACCCACTGTGCCACAGCACCTACCCAGGCAGCAACTGTAGTACAGTAAATAGAAAGGAGTACAAGTAAATTGCTGTTTCACCTGGACCAAATGTTTGAGTCCCTGGACGTTGGAAAGGGAGGAGCTGTTGTATCTCCTGTTCTTGCATGGGATGGTGCAGTGGGAAGGGGAGGGAGTGTTGGGAAGAGTCGGAGATGGGCTCTCTGTAGGCAACGGCGATGGAAATTTGAAGGAAAATTGATTAAATTTCCCTGTTCAGGGCAAAAGCAGGAAATGGTACCGATACAGTGATCAATGTACAGGAAATGGTACCGATACAGTGATCAATATACAGGAAATGGTACCGATACAGCTATCAATGTACCGGAAAAGAGATAAGGGTGGGGAATTGAGTAGGACTAAAACAAAAGGAAGACTCAAGTATCCCATGAAACTGTAGGCATAACCAGAATCTGTGTGCATTCCCATAATGACTTTTTTATTTAGAGGAAGTGATGGGAGTCAAAGGAGAAGTTGTTCAATGGAAGAACAGGCAGAGGAGAGTGGTGCTGAATGGGGGCTGGTTAGGCCTCCATTTAGGAAAAAGGTGGAGGGTCCTGTGACCATCCTGGTGGGGTTAGACTAAGAGGTGACCTGAGAGTGCTGTACAAAATAATGAAAGGGCTGGATTTCATTTCTATTGATAGTTTGACAGATCAGGGAAGACCAGAGTGCTCACACTGTGCATGTGTAGGACCAGGCTGGAGAGCGGGCAATTCCTTTGCCCAGAGGGGTAGTGAACCTTTGGAACATGTTGTCGACTTGTGCTGTGCTTGCTGATTCTTTACACTCCTTCAGAAGTTCTTGGCTGAGGAAGAGGTCACATCACATCCAGGGTAAGTGATTTAGTAGTTAAGCTAAACATAGTCAAGCGATCTCCAGGACAGGCTTCGAGGAGGGGCTGGGGTTAGGGTTAGCTGGGTGTCAGGGAGGACTTCTCCAGATTGAAATCCGTATTGTTCCCAGGTTTCTTTCTTTTGGTTCTCTGCCTATCGCAGAATATTACATAACTGACTAGAGTGTGGGGGTGTGTTAACAAGTGTCTAGTTCAGATGCTCCAACCATTATGACTGTGGGGCAGGTTTGATAGACCTGCTGGCCACTATTTCCATTTGTTTGTTCGTCTATACGGCAACAATGATAAACCAATCGATAAACTAACTGAGACATTCACTCTACCTTCCCCAGGTGCTGAGATTGGTTGTGTGACTGCGTGGGAACTCCTTGTTTCCCTGTCGGGAGGGATGGAGAACCAGGGGAATGGTCTTCCTCCTCCACCCTTGTGCACAGAAGGACACAATGACCAGTCTGTGATGTAGTTGTCAGCTTGACCTCTAAGGTCATAGACGATGCCTTTTACAGGGAAACCAAATAAAAAGGGAAGGCATTGAATGAAAGGAATTTATTATCAAGAAAGAAACTAAACTAAATTTGGATCATGACTGCAGAAACCTTCCAGAGTCATTTTTTTTTGAGGAACAGGGTGGATCTGAGTTAGGGTGCGGTAATCCACCCTCTGGATTAGGGTGCGGTAAACCACCCTCTGGATTAGGGTGCGGTAAACCACCCTCTGGGTTAGGGTGTGGTGGATCACCCTCTGGTTTAGTGAGCAGTGGACGACCCTCTGGGTTAGTGAGTGGTGGACCACCCTCTGGGTTAGGGTGCGGTGGACCACCCTCTGGGTTAGGGTGCGGTGGACCACCCTCTGGGTTAGGGTGCGGTGGACCACCCTCTGGGTTAGTGAGCGGTGGACCACCCTCTGGGTTAGGGTGTGGTGGACCACCCTCTGGTTTAGTGAGCGGTGGACCACCCTCTGGGTTAGGGTGTGGTGGACCACCCTCTGGGTTAGTGAGCGGTGGACCACCCTCTGGGTTAGTGAGCGGTGGACCACCCTCTGGGTTAGGGTGCGGTGGACCACCCTCTGGGTTAAGGTGCGGTGGACCACCCTCTGGGTTAGTGAGCGGTGGACCACCCTCTGGTTTAGGGTGCGGTGGACCACCCTCTGGTTTAGGGTGCGGTGGACCACCCTCTGGTTTAGGGTGCGGTGGACCACCCTCTGGTTTAGGGTGCGATGGACCACCCCCTGGGTTAGGGTGCGGTGGACCACCCCCTGGGTTAGGGTGCGGTGGACCACCCTCTGGGTTAGGGTGCAGTGGACCACCCTCTGGGTTAGTGAGCGGTGGACCACCCTCTGGGTTAGGGTGCGGTGGACCACCCTCTGGGTTAGGGTGCGGTGGACCACCCTCTGGATTAGGGTGCGGTGGATCACCCTGTGGGTTAGGGTGCGGTGGATCACCCTCTGGGTTAGTGAGTGGTGGTTCACCCTCTGGGTTAGTGAGTGGTGGATCACCCTCTGGGTTAGTGAGTGGTGGATCACCCTCTGGGTTAGTGAGTGGTGGATCACCCTCTGGGTTAGTGAGTGGTGGATCACCCTCTGGGTTAGTGAGTGGTGGATCACCCTCTGGGTTAGTGAGTGGTGGATCACCCTCTGGGTTAGTGAGTGGTGGATCACCCTCTGGGTTAGTGAGTGGTGGATCACCCTCTGGGTTAGTGAGTGGTGGATCACCCTCTGGGTTAGGGTGCGGTGGATCACCCTCTGGGTTAGGGTGCGGTGGATCACCCTCTGGGTTAGTGAGTGGTGGATCACCCTCTGGGTTAGTGAGCATTGGACCACCCTCTGGGTTAGGGTGTGGTGGATCACCCTGTGGGTTAGGGTGTGGTGGATCACCCTGTGGGTTAGGGTGCGGTGGATCACCCTGTGGGTTAGGGTGTGGTGGATCACCCTGTGGGTTAGGGTGTGGTAGAACACCAGCTGGCTCTTATGATGCAATCTGACTCTGTTAGTAAATGTTGGCAGGAGCCTGGAGCTCCTTAAGCAGTGGGGGTGGAAACTACTGTCACATTCTATTGCTCAGCACTTCACTATGAGGCGTGTGGTTTATTTCTCATGGTGTGTTTGGAAGCCGGAGGGGCATTTCATCAGGCGGGAGGGAGGGTGACCTGTGAGCATCACTTCGCCTTCCTGTCTCTGCTAAAATTAACCCCTGGTCGGACTTAATTAATTAATAAGCAATTAATGACCAGTTAAGGGCCTCATCCCAGTGCCACTGGTATTAATCAGTGACAGGAAGGCCTGTTGTCACTCAGGGAGCATGACAAACACACCCATGCGGGCTGCTTGTTTTCTCCCCGGGGGGGAAAGGGGGGTCCTTGTTCAGTCGAGGGACCTGGCATTGGGAAGGGGGGTTGGGGGGGGGGTCGCAGCTGAGAGCCAACCCCTTGTCCTTGCTGCCGACCACCCCTCCCCTCCCACTCCCCCTTGACCCCCCACCCCACAAAATACCCCTCCCACTCCCCCTTGACCCCCACCCCACAAAATACGCCTCCCACCCTATGGCCTACCTCTGTCCTGGTTCCCTGTGTTCCTGGACCTGTGGTTGCTATCGTTCTGGCACCAGATGCTGCCTCCCTGGTGAGCAAAAGATCTGCCGGCCTGGCCTCTGATTGGCTGGCAGCCCTCAGTGGGGGGGGAAATCCGTCTCCAGGGCCCTAGATCCAGGGGAAGGCCTGCCCGGTGGCCATTTGAGTGAGGCACTTAACACTGGGGAACCTTCCCAAAGGAGGCAATGTGAGTCTCCCAGCGGCTCTCCAGCGAGACCCCCGACACCTCCATTAAATCCACCCCCATGTGAACTTCTCAGTTCTGTCTGCTGTTAGTCAAACCTAGTGTGGTTACTAAGAAAGAGAAACCAAAAGCAAACAGTAAACTTATGACTGCAGACATTTTGAAGCATTGTAAATAAACTCCTGTCACCTCTGCATTTCTCCAAGCCACAGAACACAACACTCGCCTTGTTGCATTGTGAGTGTGTAAGTTGTGTTGGTGCAAATGGACTAAAAATCATCTTTAGCTGCGTTGCGGTCAAACGCTCTGTAACACGTTACATTACGGGTAATAGGCCATTTTAAAATAGAGAAATTGGCCATTAAAATTCTCATTGTCTACTTCTACTGTTACATTACTGCCATTTGCGTAGCATTGTAACCTGTGCCGCTGCTCCCAAATACAATAGATATTTCTGAGAGAGCAGAAAGTAGACACATTGGGAACACCACCACCTGGAAGTTCCCCTCCAAACCACTCACCATCCTGACTTGGAAACATATCGGCCGTTCCTTCACTGTCACTGGGTCAAAATCCTGGAGCTCCCTCCCTAACAGCACTGTGGGTGTACCTACACCACATGGACTGCAGCGGTTCAAGAAGGCAGCTCACCACCACCTTCTCAAGGGCAACTAGGGATGGGCAATAAATGCTGGCCCAGACAGTGAAGCTCACATCCCATGAATGAATTTAAAAAGAGAGATGTAAGGAGATTCCATCTGCTCCCCACCCTCCCAGACGGCAGGGTTTTCTTAGAGCTGAAATTCAGGCCTCTAATATGTATTGTTCTGCCTTTACTTATTAAAAATGTCCCTACATTACAACAGTGACTACACTTCAAAAGTACCTTACTGGCTGTAAAGCACTTTGAGACATTGGTGGCCATGAAAGGTGCTATATAAGTGTAAGTCTTTCCTTTTTAAGTTTTCAGATAAGTGCAAAGTCCAACATTTATGAGCCACAAACTTTACCTCTACTTTCCACCTATGGAATCTGTCAAGCAAAAAAGAAACAAAACTGACATGATCTTTGGAACTTTCCCCAGAGCTGAACCATGACAGACAGTCTTCTGTAAATTACTAAAGAAAATCCTCAACACAACAGACAGAATCCCTTCCTAACTGGTATTTCCAGTGACGATGATTCATACTCCTACAATAAAATTGCCTCAAGTGTTTGTGTATTGTTCAGTATTTAGTTCCCAAACTAAACTCAACCCTCACACTGAGACTTTAACAATACAGTAGAAACTAAATTGTAACACTTAAGGTTCATGGGACACACAGCTGACCTCAGAGGTGGCATTGACTAAAACGTGCTCAGGTCGGAACGGTGCAGACATGGGCTGGGTAGTGGATTCAGGCTGGTTAAGCAACTCGGGCTGGTTAGTGAATTCAGGCTGGTTAGTGAACTCGGACTGGTGAGTGGGCTCGGGCTGGTTAGTAGACTCAGACTAGTTAGTGGACTCTAGTCGGTTAACGAACTTGGGGTAAAAATAGAAAATGCTGGAAAAACTCAGCAGGTCTGACAGCGTCTGTGGAGAGAGAAACAGAGTTAACGTTTCGAGGATGTATGACCCTTCTTCATGGCTAAAGAGAAAGAGAAATGTGATGAAATTTATACTGTTTAAGGGGGAGTGGAGCAGGTGAAGCTGGGTAGAAGACCAGCAATAGGTGGGGGCTAAGGAGAGATTGACAAAGATGTCATGGAGAAAAAGACAAAGGGAGTGTTAATGGTAGTGGTAAGGACTAAAGGAGGTGCTGATGGTGGCGTAAAGGGAAGAAAGCAGAATGTGTGAATAGCAGGACAAGGGTTCGCACTCTGTGAAAGAACAACATGGAACAAGTAGCAGATGGCCCTTTTGGGGTGAGGTGGGGGAGGGGGCAGTGGTTGGGGCAAAGGATAGAAAAAGGGATGAGACAATGAATGAATAAATAAATAAAAATGAAAATAAGTCGGCAAAAAATAAAAATAAATTTAAAAAAGGGGATGAAAAAGGATGAAGATAGAGGAGAGAGTTCATGGTCTGAAGTTGTTGAACTCAATGTTAAGTCCGGAAGGCTGTAAAGTGCCTAGTCGGAAGTTGTGGTGCTGTTCCTCCAGTTTGCGTTGAGCTTCACTGGAACATTGCAGCAGGCCAAGGACAGACATGTGGGCATGAGAGCAGGGTGGGGTGTTGAAATGGCAAGTGACAGGGAGGTCTGGGTCATGCTTGCGGACAGACCGCAAAGCAGTTAATCAGTCTGCATTTGGTCTCTCCAATGTAGAGGACACTGCATTGGGAGCAACGAATGCAGTAGACTAAATTGAAGGAGGTGCAAGTGAAATGCTGCTTCACGTGAAAGGTGTGTATGGGCCCTTGGACAGTGAGGAGGGAGGAGGTAAAGGGGCAGGTGTTGCACCTTCTGCGTTTGCATAGGGAGTTGCCGTAGGGAGGGGATGAGGTGTAGGGGGTGATGGAGGAGTGGACCAGAGTGTCCTGGAGGGAACGGTCCCTACAGAATGCTGACAGGGGGTGGGGGGGGCGGCGTTGGTGAGGGGAAGATGTATTTGGTGGTGGCATCATGCTGGAGTTGGCGGAAATGGCGGAGGATGATCCTTTGAATGCGGAGGCTGGTGGGGTGAAAAGTGAGGACAAGGGGGACCCTATCATGGTTCTGAGAGGGAGAGGAAGGTGTGAGGGCAGAGGTGCAGGAGATGGGTTGGATATGGTTGGGGGCCCTGTCAACCATAGTGGGTGGGAAACCTCAGGTAAGGAAGAAGGAAGATATGTCAGAAGTGCTGTTTTGGAAAGTGGCATCATTGGAACAGATGCGAAGGAGGTGAAGGAACTGAGAGAATGGGATGGAGTCCTTACAGGAAGCGGGATGTGAGGAGCTGTAGCTGAGGTAGCTGTGGGAGTCGGTGGGCTTGTAAATGAATATTGGTGGACAGTCTATCACCAGAAATGGAGACAGAGAGGTCAAGGAAGGGAAGTGTCAATCTCTCCTTAGCCCCCACCTATCGCTGGCCTTCTATCCTGATTCACCTGCCCACCCCACTTAAACAGTATCAATTTCATCTACTTCTCTTTAGCTCTGAAGAAGGGTCATACGGACTCGAAACGTTAACTCTGTTTCTCTCTCCACAGATGCTGTCAGGCCTGCTGAGTCTTTTCAACATTTTCTGTTTTTATTTCAGATTTCCAGCATCCGCAGTATTTTGCTTTTACCTTAATCAATTTGGGGTGGTTAGCGGACTTCAGCCGGTTAATTAAATCGGTCTGGTAGGTGGATTTGGCCTATTCATTGGATTCGGGCTGGTTAGTGAATGCAGGCTGGCTAATGGACTTGGGCTGGTTAGCTAAGTCGTTGGGCTGGTTAGTGAATTTAGTCTAGTTAATGGATTTGGGCTGGCTAGTGGATTTGGACTGGTTAAGGGATTTGGGCTTGTTAGTGAACTTGGCTGGTTGGTGGATTGAGACTGGTGAGTGAACTCTGGCTGGGTTGTAAATCTGGGCTGGTTAGTGGAGTTGGCTGATTTTAAGCCCAACCACGCACTGGGTGTGGGCCGGATGTTTAAAATCAATCTCACTCCGCAGTGTCAAAACAAAAAGACACTTTGGGTGGCAATCCCTCATCAAACAAAACAACATCAGTCTGTCTTCTCCCACCAAGAGATTCAGAATATTTTGGGTGTATTTTTCACTGGAAGGTCAGGGTATATTTTGTGAAATTGGAGGCTGATTTCACCTTGCCAGTTTGCTGCTGGCTGGGTTGGGTTAACATTAACCGCTTTGTCAGATTTCCAAACTTACAAGTTTCTGTACACCTCAGGTGTAAAACTAGTATTGCAGGTTAACCATCGATTGAAGAAAATGTCTGATTTTCATTCCTGTTGAGTTCAATGGAAACGAACCATAGAATAGAGGCCTACAGCACGGAAGGGAGACCAATTCGCTAATTGTGCCTGTGCTGCATCTTTGAAAGATTCTCCAATGCTGTCCCACTCTCCTGATCTCTCCCGAAAGCCCCAAAATTATTTCCTATTCAAGCATTTATCCCAGCTTCCCAAACTGTGGGTCGTGACCCCCCCCAGTAGGGTCATGGGATGAGCAATTGAGGTCGCCAGGCTCTGAGTCAGCAATGGTGACTGTGGAGCGGAGACTGCAGTTTCACGGTGATGGGTTTGGCTGCCAGGCTCCTTTAACTGTGCATGGTTTTTTATTTGGTCTGTGAGCGGGCCTAATCCAATGAGCTCTGAGGCCCGATTGCTGGCACCAAGACATCTGGCAAAATGGTAGGTATCTTAATTGGTTTTTGTGCCTGTATCTCTGCTGTTTTGAACCTGCAGCTCACTCAACAACTCTCCACCCACCACGCCCAATTTTCACTCTGGGGTTGCACCAAGTGTGAAGCATTAAAATAGGAAGAAATGGGAATAGAATAAAGCTTGGGAAGCACTGATTTATCAAATGGAAAGTTATTATTGAATGGTTTTCCAATGCCCTTTCAGCATTCCAGCTCACAGCAACTTGCTTTGTAAAATGATTACCCTACATCTCCCCTTCTGCATCTATTACCAAATTGAACGCTGGGCGGGTTCGACAATGCTGCACAATGCCAGTTTTACATCTGGTACCAATGGAAGGTCCACCCCAAGAACCTTTGTGGATCCATGACTTTGGTCTTTTTTAGATGTACACAGGTGTCCCATGATTGTGGTAAATCAGAGGATCAGTTGATTTGCAATGGTGGGTGCATATTGTATCTGATAATAAAGCAGGTTTCCCTTACTGTTGCTCACAGACAAAATAGAAACCTATTCTCTTTCTCCCTCCTGGTACTGCCTCCCTACTTGTTTTGCACTCACTGAATGTTTCTGTTTCGCTCTTTCTGTTCCCTCTTTCTGTTTCTCTTACTGTTTGCATCCCTCGCACAGTTTAATTTGACATCTCTTATTTCTGCGCTTGTCTCCAACTCTCTGTTTGACTCTCTTGGTTTTATGTAGGTTTTTCCTTTCATTGATTTTCTTTCCCCCCTTATATCTTAACCTCTTTCTGAATACATCATGTGGAATACAGGAACGGGAGGAGGCCATTTAGCACCTTGAGCCTCTTCTGGGTTTCAGTGAGATCATGGCTGATCTGTGACCTAACTCCCTAATACCCAGCTTTGTCCTTAATGCATTTGGTTAACAAAATTCTCTCAATCTCTAATTTAAAATTAACAACTGAGCGTGCATCGATTGCCATTTGTGGAAGAGGGTTCCAAACTTCTACCAACCTCTGTGTGTAGAAATGTTTCTTAGTTTCATTCCCGACAGACCTGGCTCTAACTCCTAGACTCCCCCCCACAACCAGCAGAAATGGTTTCTTTTTATCTACTCAACTACCGCCCCCAGAAATATCTTGAAAAGTTCGACCAAATTACCCATTTTCTGTTTAAATTCCAGTGAACACAGCCCCAGTTGTTTAATCTGGCCTCGTAATTTAACCCTTGTTTTCCGTCTTGGTCTACGAATCATTCCCTCTCTGTCTTATTTTTCATTCCCTGTCACAGACGGGGGGTAATATTCTAATTACCTCCTGCCAGGGAAAATCCTCACCAGTTTCAGCGTGTATCGGAGAGTGGTGGTGCGTACACAGAGCGTCATGCCCATCTATAGACTAAAAGCAAGGTGGCTGCTGAAAGAATTATTTTTGATGAACTTGATTGGTTTTGATGATGAAGCAAATTTGCTGATTTGCTAATTAGCTCTGAGGAAGAGTCATACGGACTCGAAACGTTAACTGTTTCTCCCTCCACAGATGCTGCCAGACCCGCTGAGGTTTTCCAGCATTTTCTGTTTTTGTTGTTGATTTGATTGGTGGGCAATGTAGTTCCTTCCCTTCAGCAATCATCCCTTCATTCAGAGGGTGGCGCATCTTTGGAATTCTCTGCCCCAGCGGGCTGTGGAGGCTCAGTTGTTGAATTTGTTCAAGGCTGAGATCGATCGATTTCGAGGGATATTGGGATAGCGCTGGAAAATGGCGTTGAAGTGGAACATCGGCCGTGGTCTCGTTGAACAGCAGACTGGCCTCGAAGGGCTCTGCTCCGGTTTCTTATTTTCCAACATTACCAGCAAAGCTGCAGCTTGAGAGGGCGGATTACGAAAACCGATTACAATACTGTTGCCCGCTGAACCTTTGGGGTGTCACTAGCTTTTTGACCTTCCACATTCGACCCCCGTGGGTAAGCCAGGAAAGAGGTCAATTCCACTGTCACTCTGATCGTCTTCCCCAGTTGCTTAGACAGTGACATTGTGGTTGTGTTTCTTGATACTATCAGGACCTTGAGCAGCATCTATGCTTACAACAGACTTCCTGGTATTTATGGTAATTAGGATAAACCTAATTGTATTTGCCCACATCTCTAATGTCCACGCTCATTTCCAACTGTCCCCTCTGCTGCAGTAACTTTGCAGGAAGTTTTTGGATCACAAATATTGAAAAAAAATACTTACCTAATCATATGGCGGGGTGGGTGACATATCACAGAAGCACTAACATTGTTATGTGACAGATGCTGCAGCATTTTTATATTCTTTCTTTCAACAGATTAGTGATGTGTCACACAATAGTGTCAGGCAGGAAACGCAAGATGCTTCGATGGGCCTGTCCTACAGTTGTTAGTTGTTCTGCCCCTTGTGTCACGCCATGAGCCCCCTAACCCCTTTAGGTGGCAAGTATTCTCCTGGGGGAAAAAATCAAATCAATAACTCGAAGCCGATTACAGAGAAAAAAAAATCTGGAAAATTCGTCTTTGATCCCTCGAGGCGATTGAAACTAGTTCAGGAGATTACCTTGACTATGATGTATTTTCGGCAACTGCCTCCCTCGAAGTCACGCACTGACTCAGCATGCACTGCATCAGCTATATATATCTACTTGTAGAGAATATATACATTATGAGTGTTGCAGACTGGCACATTCCAAGGTTTAGGACTACGTGCTAAGGGATGCACTAAAGCTTGGGGCAGCCGCCGCAAAGGAACAATGGGGAAAGATCGCTGTCTAAGACCTTTCTGGCATAGTGCACCAAGGGGCTGGGAATTGTATAGACCCCTTGGGCTGTACAGCTCACAATGAATGTATGCAGTGAATACTAATTGTATTATAATTGTACTGAAGCACCTCCGAGTGCAACATGATGTATGTTGATAACTCCAATACCATTGCACGGTCTGTAATGACCATATTGAAATGACTGTAATATTCATTGATTGTATTGAAGCACCTCGTGACCCATGTGTAAAAGTTAAATCCGATTGCACTTTTTGTGATGGCGATTTAGAAATGTTTTGTAATGTTCTTCCAGGTATTTTATGAATAAAGTATATTTTTAAAAAAAATACATTATGCACTATAAATTACATGTAGAACAACATTATGTACAAGTGAAGTACAACACACGCTATATATTGTGTCACCAATAAAAGACGGGGTGGGATATTCTGGCCCCGCCCACCACCGGGATCGCCCAGTCCTGTCGAAAGTCAACGGGCTTTTGGCTGGGCCGCTGAATCTCCCGGCACGGGTCCCACCATGACGGGGCCGGAGAATCGAGGCTGCAAAATTCTGTTCCACAGCAGTCATGTTCTTGGTGCTACTGATGCCATTTTGGGTGCATAGTGGTGAGCGTGCCACGTGTGCGGACTGTCACGGTGGGCTGTGTCATATACCATTTAAGTGAAGACACTGTAAGTAGGAAGATTGTGACGCGGATTTGACTCTCCCGGTGCCATTTTCAACCTCAACGCTCCATCAACCATCCTCTCTGAAGCTCACAGCAGCAGCAGGAAGGCCCCACCCCACCCCCAACCCCACCCCCACCGACACTATTTAAAGGGATCATCAACTACCTTCAAGTTAGTTGCTGATTGGTTTCTACTGGCTGCTGCTTAATTTGTAAAAGTGCTGTGAGTTTCCTCCTGCTACTTAAACTTATGAAGTCTACAGGGATCAGCGTTGCATGTATTGAAGGACTGTGTTCTCATTTCCATGGTTCTGCTCAGACTTGCTCTCTTGGGTACTGTCACGATCATCCCCCTTGGCCTGCAACGTGGCAAGGAGAATGGCCAGAGGTGACACAGAGGAGGACAAGCTGCTGGAAGAGGGAGGAGGGAAGAAAGGCATCCCAGCAGGAGTTATCCATCCAGGGTCTTCAGGGAGCATTCCCCCTACCTCAGTCTGAGCGACAAACAGTGTGCACAATGTTTCTGTTTCATGAAGGAGGGACACCCTGAAATCTGCCCACTCTTGCAGACTGACCTGCAGCCACAGAGTGCGATGAGGACAGTGCTGCCGGGAGTTATGAAGGTGGCTGTGGCCGTGGGGTCCTTTCAGGAGACCATATCTGTTGTATAAGGGAGGTCAATGGCACTCTAGATGCCGGAGAGGGAAATACATTTCATTCTCTCTTTCCAGAGAGGAACAAGGTAAGGTGTGCATTTGGCTTTATCAGGATAGCACATGGTGTCATTGACTGCACACACTTTGCTTTGCAGGCTCTGCATCTTAATGCAGAGATGCAGAGTTACACTGCCTCGATGTGCAGTCAGTGTATGACCATGCACAGCACTTTATGCAGCTGAATGCCCACTATCCTGGCAGCAGCCATGATGCCTTTATTCTGTGACGGTCCACTGTGCCATTGGTATTTGAGCCATCAAGTCAAACCAGAGGGTGGCCACTGGGCAGATAAATACTGTGGCTACAAGAGCAGGTCAGAGGCTAGGAATCATGCGACAAATAACTCACCTCCTGACTCCCCAAAGCCTGTCCACCATCTACAAGGCACAAGTCAGGAGTGTGATGGAATACTCCCCACTTGCCTGGATGAGTGCAGCTCCCACAACATTGAAGGAGCTGGATACCAACCAGGACAAAGCAGCCCACTTGATTGACACCACATCAACAAATATTCACTTCCTCCACCACCGATGTACAGTAGCTGCATTGTGTACTATCTACAAGATGCACTGCAGGAATTCACCAAGGATCCTTAGACAGCACCTTCCATATCCATGACTACCACCATCTAGAAGGACAAGGGCAGCAGACACATGGGAACACCACCACCTGGAAGTTACCCTCCAAGCCACTCACCATCCTGACTTACAAATATATCGCCGTTCTTTCACTGTCGCTGGGTCGAAATCCTGGAACCCACTCCTAACAGCACTGTGGGTGTACCTACACCACATGGACTGCAGCGGTTTAAGAAGGCAGCTCACCACCACCTTCTCAAGGGCAATTAGGTATGGACAATCAATGCTGACCCAGCTAGCGAAGCCCACATCCCGTGAATGAATAAAAAATAAATTGCTGACCACCTGGTTCATGACTCCGACATACGTGCAGCACATACAGAACGAAAGCCACACTGCCACATGAAATGTGAGTGAACAGACCATCGGAGCGCTTAAGCAATGTGCCCGGTGCCTGGATTTCTCTGGAGGAGCTTTGAGCATTCTACAGGGCAGATGTCATGATCCGCCATGATCTGCTGCATCCTGTAAAACTTGACCATCATGAAGCACAACTCTTGGCACCAGGTAAATGCTGAGATAAAAGCAAAGAACTGCAGATGCTGGAAATCCAAAATAAAAACAAAAACAAATATACCAGGAAAAACTCAGCAGGTCTGGCAGCATCGGTGGAGAAGAGCACAGTTTGCAACTGTGCTCTTCTCCACCGATGCTGCCAGACCTGCTGAGTTTTTCTAGGTATTTTTGTTTTTGTTTTTGACCAGGTAAATGCTGACTAGCTGAGGAGGAGGAAGAGGAGAAGGAAGGGAGAAGTCCACAAACAAATCCCCTTTTCTAGCCAGGCTGTCTTCCTACTGGTACCAGTGAGCTCAACCCCAATTCCCCATTTACCAATAATGTCATCCCTTAACCTCCTGGCTGTCACTGACCATCACAGTGTGCTTGACTGAAACGCTGAATTAAAACTCACCACAAAAAACAATTCCAAACCAACTTTATCCAACAAACCATCCAATATTTCATGCAAAAGTCAAACAACCATCTTTGTGCATTGCGTTAGTGTCTGTCTTCCTTAAACCTTTGTCTGACCTCATGTTCCTATGCAGTGTTACCCAGTGACTGCATCATGGCTGGTGGAAGGAAGGCTGCTGACTTTCAATGGGCAAGACGGCAGATAGCCGGGTAGGATGACTTCCAGCAGCTCTGGGGCTGAGAAGACTGGGCTGCAGACTGCAACACCTCAACATGGGTGGCAGCAGTCTGGGCTGGCTGACAAACAATAGCAATAGCTCAATACTCAACTGCAGCACAGGTTGCCGGGCTGCTGTGAGACTCTGAAAGCTACTTTGAGCTCTGCGGCAAGGTGGCAAGTGGGCTCCCCTTATAGCTTCAACCTGAGCTTCCTGTGCTGCAGCACTCAGCCATTGGGTGACTCTGCCTGTACTGCAATGGGAGCTGAGACATCGGCCATGCATTGTGCTTGGGTGTGCAAATATTTTGCAAGGAGCTGGCCATCTGGAAAGGTTGGGCTCTGAATTGTCTGCAAATCCCTGTGTCAAGTTGGAGCCAGACTCCTCCACCCTCCTTGCAAATGACTGCAAGGTTCCTGGCAGGCCTACCAATGCACCAAGCATTTCTGTACGCATCGTCCACTAACCACCTCCCACAGATAAAAACAAAAAGCTAAAAGCTACTGCGGATGCTGGAAATCCAAAACAAAATAAAAACAGAATTACCTGGAAAAACTCAGCAAGTCTGGCAGCATCGGCGGAGAAGAAATCAGTCAACGTTTCGAGCCCTCATGGCCCTTCGGCAGAACTGAAGCATAGTTTCAACAAGGGAGAAATATAAATTGGTTTAAGGTGGGTGGGGGGGAAGAGACACATTGAGGGTGTGGTGTGAGCAGATAATCAAAAGATGTCAGACACAAAAGGGTCAAAGAGGTGTTGAAGGTGGTGGTCTTTGTCTGAGAAAAGTGCTAATTAAGAATGGAAGACAGGATATTCAAAGTACAGCTCTAGTGGGGGTGAGGTGGAAAGACTAAAGGTTTTAGTTTTAGATTTAAAAATAATGGAAATAGGTGGGGAAAGAAGAATCTATATAAATTATTGAAAAAAAAGGCGGGTGGGGGGGGAAAAGAAACGGGGTGGGGATGGGGGGAGGGGGAGTTTAAGATCTAAAGTTGTTGAATTCAATATTCAGCCCAGAAGGCTGTAAAGTGCCTAGTCGGAAGATGAGGTGCTGTTCCTCCAGTTTGCGTTGGGCTTCACTGGAACAATGCAGCAAGCCAAGGACAGACATGTGGGCAAGAGAACAGGGTGGAGTGTTAAAATGGCAAGCGACAGGGAGGTTTGGGTCTTTCTTGCGGACAGACCGCAGGTGTTCCGCAAAACGGTCGCCCAGTTTGCGTTTGGTCTCTCCAATGTAGAGGAGACCGCATTGGGAGCAACGAATGCAGTAGACTAAGTTAGGGAAAATGCAAGTGAAATGCTGCTTCACTTGAAAGGAGTGTTTGGGCCCTTGGACGGTGAGGAGAGAGGAAGTGAAGGGGCAGGTGTTGCATCTTCTGCGTGGGCATGGGGAGGTGTCATAAGTGGGGGTTGAGGAGTAGGGGGTGATGGAGGAGTGGACCAGGGTGTCCCGGAGGGAACGATCCCTACGGAATGCCGTCAAGGGGGGTGAAGGGAAGATGTGTTTGGTGGTGGCATCATGCTGGAGTTGGCGGAAATGGCGGAGGATGATCCTTTGAATGCGGAGGCTGGTGGGGTGATAAGTGAGGACAAGGGGGACCCTATCATGTTTCTGGGAAGGAGGAGAAGGCGTGAGGGAGGATGCGTGGGACATGGGCCGGACACGGTTGAGGGCCCTGTCAACGACCGTGGATGGAAAACCTCGGTTAAGGAAGAAGGAGGACATGTCAGAGGAGCTGTTTTTGAAGGTAGCGTCATCAGAACAGATGCGACGGAGGCGAAGGGGATGGAGTCTTTACAGGAAGCGGGGTGTGAGGAGCTGTAGTCGAGGTAGCTGTGGGAGTCGGTAGGCTTGTAATGGATATTGGTGGACAGTCTATCATCAGAAATTGAGACAGAGAGGTCAAGGAAGGGAAGAGAAGTGTCAGAGATGGACCATGTGAAGATGATGGAGGGGTGGAGATTGGAAGCAAAATTAATAAATTTTTCCAGGTCCCGACGAGAGCATGAAGCAGCACCGAAGTAATCATCGATGTACCGGAGAAAGAGTTGTGGGAGGGGGCCGGAGTAGGACTGGAACAAGGAATGTTCCACATACCCCATAAAGAGACAGGCATAGCTGGGGCCCATGCGGGTACCCATAGCCACACCTTTTATTTGGAGGAAGTGAGAGGAGTTAAAGGAGAAATTGTTCAGTGTGAGAACAAGTTCAGCCAGACGGAGGAGAGTAGTGGTGGATGGGGATTGTTGGGGCCTCTGTTCAAGGAAGAAGCTAAGGGCCCTCAGACCATCCTGGTGGGGGATGGAGGTGTAGAGGGATTGGACATCCATGGTGAAGAGGAAGCGGTTGGGGCCAGGGAACTGGAAATTGTTGATGTGACGTAAGGTGTCAGAGGAATCACGGATGTAGGTGGGAAGGGACTGGACAAGGGGAGAGAGAAGGGAGTCAAGATAACGAGAAATGAGTTCCGTGGGGCAGGAACAGGCTGACACGATCGGTCTGCCAGGACAGTTCTGTTTGTGGATTTTGGGTAGGAGGTAGAAGCGGGCCGTCCGAGGTTGGGCGACTATCAAGTTGGAAGCTGTGGGAGGAAGATCTCCAGAGGAGATGAGGTCAGTGACAGTCCTGGAAACAATGGCTTGATGTTCTGTGGTGGGGTCATGGTCCAGGGAGAGGTAGGAGGAAATGTCTGCGAGTTGACGCTCAGCCTCCGCGAGGTAGAGGTCAATGCGCCAGACAACAACAGTACCACCCTTGTCAGCGGGTTTGATGACAATGTTGGGGTTGGACCTGAGAGAACGGAGTGCAGTGAGTTCAGAGAGAGACAGATTAGAATGGGTGAGAGGAGCAGAGAAATTGAGACGGCTAATGTAACGCCGACAGTTCTCAATGAAAAGATCAAGAGAAGGTAAGAATCCAGAGGGAGGGGTCCAAGTGGAGGGAGAATACTGGAGGTGGGTAAAAGGATCCGTTGAACGGGGAGAGGACTCCTGCCCAAAGAAGTGAGCACGGAGACGAAGACGGCGGAAGAAGAGTTCAGCATCATGCCGAGCCCGAAATTCATTGAGATGAGGGCGTAAGGGTATGAAACTAAGTCCTTTGCTGAGCACTCCATCCCATTCTCTCAGTTCCTTCGCCTCCGTCGCATCTGTTCTGATGACGCTACCTTCAAAAACAGCTCCTCTGACATGTCCTCCTTCTTCCTTAACCGAGGTTTTCCATCCACGGTCGTTGACAGGGCCCTCAACCATGTCCGGCCCATATCCCGCGCATCCTCCCTCACGCCTTCTCCTCCTTCCCAGAAACATGATAGGGTCCCCCTTGTCCTCACTTATCACCCCACTAGCCTCCGCATTCAAAGGATCATCCTCCGCCATTTCCGCCAACTCCAGCATGATGCCACCACCAAACACACCTTCCCTTCACCCCCCTTGACGGCATTCCGTAGGGATCGTTCCCTCCGGGACACCCTGGTCCACTCCTCCATCACCCCCTACTCCTCAACCCCCACTTATGACACCTCCCCATGCCCACGCAGAAGATGCAACACCTGCCCCTTCACTTCCTCTCTCCTCACCGTCCAAGGGCCCAAACACTCCTTTCAAGTGAAGCAGCATTTCACTTGCATTTCCCCTAACTTAGTCTACTGCATTCGTTGCTCCCAATGCGGTCTCCTCTACATTGGAGAGACCAAACGCAAACTGGGCGACCGTTTTGCGGAACACCTGCGGTCTGTCCGCAAGAAAGACCCAAACCTCCCTGTCGCTTGCCATTTTAACACTCCACCCTGTTCTCTTGCCCACATGTCTGTCCTTGGCTTGCTGCATTGTTCCAGTGAAGCCCAACGCAAACTGGAGGAACAGCACCTCATCTTCCGACTAGGCACTTTACAGCCTTCTGGGCTGAATATTGAATTCAACAACTTTAGATCTTAAACTCCCCCTCCCCCCATCCCCACCCCGTTTCTTTTCCCCCCCCACCCGCCTTTTTTTTCAATAATTTATATAGATTCTTCTTTCCCCACCTATTTCCATTATTTTTAAATCTAAAACTAAAACCTTTAGTCTTTCCACCCCACCCCCACTAGAGCTGTACTTTGAATATCCTGTCTTCCATTCTTAATTAGCACTTTTCTCAGACAAAGACCACCACCTTCAACACCTCTTTGACCCTTTTGTGTCTGACATCTTTTGATTATCTGCTCACACCACACCCTCAATGTGTCTCTTCCCCCCCACCCACCTTAAACCAATTTATATTTCTCCCTTGTTGAAACTATGCTTCAGTTCTGCCGAAGGGCCATGAGGGCTCGAAACGTTGACTGATTTCTTCTCCGCCGATGCTGCCAGACTTGCTGAGTTTTTCCAGGTAATTCTGTTTTTATTTTGTTTTGAACCACCTCCTATACCTTGTCTAATCAAAGTCTTCACGTGAATTCCATGCAGCTGAACTTGTGCGCCACCTCGTGCTCTGGCGATCTGGTACCTGCACACTACCCTTGCCCCCTCGCCCTAGCTGTAGGCCACCTGTGCCTGGTAACGCACAACGTGCAGATGTCGCCTCTGTGCCCTCTGAGGTATGTGCCGTGCCAGTACCTGAGGAGATGGCTGCAAGTGCGAGTTTGTGTGACAGCGTTCTATCATCATCAGTCACTTCTTCCTCTTCGTTCACATCCCCTGCGCCGCAGTCTGGCCAGGTGACAGTTCCTGGGTATCTGAAAGGAGAAAGGCACAAGCCTGTCAGGTTGTGATGATGTCCACCTTAATGTCCTGCAAGAAAGGGGGAATTGTCTCAGTGAGCGGAAATGTGTTTGGGGATGTGGCTGTCATGGCTGAATGGCCGGCAGTGTTTAGAGGATGGGAAATGTGGGCGTCAGGCTTGCAGTAGTGTTCAGAGTGTGAGGGTGTGGTAGAGGATGTGGGTGTTAGCTAAGAGTTGTGAATGATGGTGAGAAATGGGGGCTTGGTGCATTGGGCAGGGTGTGAGGCTGGTGGTTAAGATGGTGAAATGTAACATTTGAAGATGTGCTCACTGACTTTGACCCCATGTGTGTGAGCTCGTTGGGCCTCTATTTGCACTCACTGGCCCAGGTCTGCTGGCCTCCGGATGGTAGGACCCTGGAGGTAATCCAGAGGGTCTTCTGGGGACCCTTCAGGAGTCTAAAATGCAAGGACGCTATGGGAATTTCCCGGGAAATTTCAACTTCTGATGGGCAATTCCCTTGTGTCTGAAACTCCAACTTAAAGTTGGCGAATTTGTTTGGTTCCGACTCATGTACCAGAATGGTTAACCAGGAAAAGTTAGAAAGATTAAAACCAGTTCTAACTCCTGAGTGACTATGTTACTGACTCCAAGGCTAACCCCACTGCCACCCCTCCCAACACTGGACCATCATTCCACCCTGCCCCAACCACCCGACTACACCCCCACCCCAGGCTACCCTCCTGACTGCCCACACCCTCTGACCACCTCACACCACCTGTCTACCCCCCACCCCCGAGCACGCCACCTGACTACCCAACTAACCCTCACCCCCCCACCAATCCCTCACCCCCCAACTAACCCTCCGACTCACGACTACCCCCACTCCCAACTGCCCCCCAACACACCACCCCCACCCCCAGTACTCTCCGACTACCTGTCCATATCCTCACCCTCGACTGTCCCCACCCATCCTACCCCTCATCACTTACCTTCCACACTTAACCTCCTCTCTGTAGCTCGTGGAAGTGGGCTCTGAGGCATTTAAACTTACCGGAATATGGCAGCTAAGTGACATAAAAAGTGGAGGGGGGTGGGGGCTTGTATGAGGGGCGGACTCCAGGAGCAGATACTCTTCACATTACCGAGGGCTCCTGGTACGGGAGCCTGGGTGAGAAATGCAGAGTTCTGGTGCAAGGTAAGTAAACAGAAGCAGAGCGGCATTCCGACAGTGGTTGACATTTTTCAGAAGATTCTGCCCATAAACTGCGTTGAGTTTGGGTGGAGGATCTCCAGTGATGACAGAACTGCTAACCTCCTGTCAACCTCTTGCACCAAGGCCTCCAGTACTGTGCCGGATGACCTCGCTATCTGCCAGCCTCTTGTCTTTCCAAGGACAAAAGTCACTTGTGCAGCCCGCTCCAACCAAAATGCCTCTCCTCTCTCTAAGAGACGCAGGCTGGGTTGAGGTAGCGCAGGCCCACCCCAGCTTGAGCCAAGCTTGAACCCGTGTTAGCCTCTCGTGATTTTGCGTCCCCTACTCAAGGGTCCAGCCACTTAGCACTGACTGGACACTCCAATCATTATAATTACCAGGCGGGGTGGAGTGTGACTGCTCATGTGCTCCAATCCCAGTATGTAGAATAACATGCACAGCACATAGAAAATACCGGAATCACACACACACACACACACACACACACACACACACACACACACAAATATTTTTTTACTTATTCTTTCGTGGGATGTGGGCATCGCTGGCAAGGCCAGCATTTGTTGCCCATCCCTAATTGCCCTTGAACTCAAGTGGGCAGTGAGGAGTCAATCACACGATGTAGGCCAGACCAGGTGGGGACGGCAGATTTCCCTGCCTGAAGGGCATTAGTGAACCAGATGGGTTTTTAACGACAACTGGTGCGAGTTTCACGGGGCAGAGTTTTACGCTGATTGGGCCCCGGGCGCGTGTCCGACCCGAACGGACGTGAAATCGCGCGAGACGATGTTGGGCGAGCGTCCCGACGCCACCCCGCGCTTGCCTGGTATTCTGATCGGCCGCCGTGTGCAGATGTCAGAGCCACGCCCGCCATCAATTCTGAGACCAGTTAAGGCCATTAAAAAGTTAATTGACCAAGAGTTCACGTTGCCCGTGCAAGTTACCGCTCGTCGCACAGGCAAAGCGGACAGGCGGGCAGCCCACATTTCGCAAAACCTCATCCAGTGGGGGGATTAAAGGGTCAGCAGCATTGTCAGTGTGAGTAGTGAGGAGTTTTGGAGATAGTTTTCTGCTGGTTGCTTATTGGTACTTGGTAGCTTCATCTCTGTTCAGGGGCTTCATTGTTAGCATTTCCAGGCTTCATTGGTGTCTTCCAGGCCCCCGGATGATTCAGACCGTGTGGACCCTTCCAGGTATCAGGTAGCCTTCCCTTACCCTGGTAATGGGGATTGTGGTCTCCGCTGGAGGCACCTCCTCTGAGGAGGGAGAGAGGGGCAGAAGGGAGAGGAGGCCAGGTGCCCCAATGCAGCTCCAGGGGAGGGACCTGTGGGAGGAGAGATGCAGGCTCAGTGGGCGCAGGGCCAGCTGGGAGTCCAAGGTGGAAGGGGCTGCAGAAGAAGCCACTATCCTGCTGCCAGGGTTTACAGGCGGCGATGCAGCTACCTCAATATGTCTGAGTTGCAGTGCCGAAGGAGGCTCCGTCTCTCCAGGGAGAATGTGACCTCCATTTATCAGGTGATCGGGCCTGAGATCAGCTCCGACTGTGTGGGTGGACATCCCATGCCAGTGGCTCTGAGGTCACAGTGGCCCTCAACTTCTATGCCTCCGCTCTTTCCAGGGCTCAGTGGGGCGTCTGTGTGGAGTCTTCCAATCAGCTGTCAACAGTTGTGTCAAGCTGGTGATAGAAGCTCTGTTCAGGCGGGTACTGACCTTTATTCTTTACCGTTCGGATGAGGCCAGCTAGGCTGAGTGAGCCAGAGGCTTTGCAGTGATTGCTGGCTTCCCCCGTGTCCAGGGTGCCATCGACTGTACACATGTGGCCATCAAGGTGCCAGCGGGTGAGCCCGGTGCCTTCATCAACAGGAAGGGCTCCCACTCCATGAACGTGCAGATAGTGTGTGACCACAGGATGCTGATTCTGCAAGTCTGTGCAAGATACCCAGGCAGCTCCCGTGACGCCTACATCCTCAAACACTCCCAGGAGCCGAGGCTCTTCAATGCTCCAACCCGACTGGATGGATGGCTGCTGGGTAACAAGGGCTATCCCTTGAAAAGGTGGCTAATGGCCTCTCCGCCACCCAAGAACAGAGTCAGAGCAGCGTAATAATAGGAGTCATGTCTCCACAAGGGCAGTGATAGAGAGGACCATAGGTCTTCTGCAGATGCGCTTCTGATGCCTGGATTATTCAGGGAGGGCACTACAATACCCCCCAGAGCGGGTGTCACTGATAGTGGTTGCATGCTGCCCTCTCCACAATCTGGCACTGGCAAGGTGGGGACCCACTGGAGGAAGAGGATCTTGAGGCAGCTGCACAGGCCACAGAGGATGAATCCAGTAGTGAGTCAGGAGAGGAGCAGGGTGAGAACGCTGAGGACATGGAGGCAGACCCCAGTAACCTCCAGGGAGGCAGGGACACCAAGGATGCCTCGATCCAATGCTTCTTCAGCTAGGCTACCAAATAACTGCTCCCATCTCATGCCAGGGTTGCTGCCTACATCCAGGATGTCTGAAATGCCCCTGTCATGTGAACCCAGAGTCCATGCAGTGCCTGTGTATTAAAGTTTAGAGCCACTCACGTCTACATACTGGCGTACCCTACACCAAAAATAAAAGGTGAAGCATACTAAGGCCATCACAGCAAAAGCAAATTTAATGTTATTGTCACATTGAAATCACACTGACATGACCATTACTGGTGTTGATGTCCGCACTCATAGACATATAAACCAAACATAGCAGAACAGAAGATCACCTGTGACCAGCCCCTCTTGTGATCATGGCGCCTTAAACTTATGTTTGCGAGTGTTGGCACTGGGGGCAGCTGCTGACTCTGCTGTCTTGTTGACCTCAATGACCTTGGTGGTTGTCTTCTGGCCAGTGGAGCCTGTGCTGGCCCCGCCTGGGTGGGAGCGGCCAGTGCCATGGCTGGCATCCCCCCAGTCACCGCAGCCTCATCAGAGGCCACAGGTACTTCTTCACCAGCAGCCTTCAAGGAGCTGCCTGTGCCCTTTTTAAACTGTCCGCCAGGTCACCATTGGACCCGGCACACGTCACGCCCCCATCCAGCCCTTCCCGACCATTGGGAAGCCCCATTTCACACTGGGCAGGCCTTAATTGGCCAACATGAAATCACAGTCATGGGTCAATTGCAGACAATAGCCCATTTCCCAGCTGATCCCAGGCCCTCCCCATCGACCTGAAAATTCAGCCCATGGTCTGGGGTAGTTTCAATTCAGATTTTATCACTTGAATTCCAGCAGCTGCTGTGGGATTTGAACCCATGTCCCCAGAGACATTAACCTGTGCTTCTGGATTACTAGTTCAATGATGTTACCACAGCTCCAGCATCTCCCCACAGAATAATGCATTTATTATGTAATGATTAACCAAGTGCCCTACGTTGGGCCAGAATGTCTGATCTCCGGAGGCTCGTATCCCAGAGGTACCCCCCAAGGTGCCCTGGGGGAACCCCTCAGAAATCCCGATGCACTGACTATGCAGGAATTGCCTGGGAAATTTGGACTTCCAACAGGCAATTCCCCTGCGCCTGGAACGCTGTGAAAGTCTGAGTTGGAAGAAGAATTTGGATAGTTCCGACTCACTTACCAGAACAGTTACCCAGGAAAAGTCAGAAGGATTAAAACCATTTCTAACTCCTGGGTAACTATACTACTGAGCCCCTAACTCCCCAATGGAACCCCACCCTCCCCACTACCCACCCCACCCAGCTGACCTCCCGATTCCCCACTGGACCTTCCGACTACCCCCACTCCGCGACTCCCCACTGGAATCCCCCCCGAATTACCCCACCTGACCCAAATATGATACCCCCACCCCAAAACCCGACTATCTCCCTGACCACCCGATTACCCCCTTACTACCCTCACAACCTGACTACAGCCCGGGTCACCTGACTCCCTCCGTTTCCTGACCCTCCTGACCCACCCTACCCCCTCACCTACTTACCTGCCATGCCAGCCCCCAACCCACCCAGCTGCCACCCTACCCCCTCACCCACCTCTCTGACCCACCCTACCCCCTCACCCACCTCTCTGACCCACCCTACCCCCTCACCCACCTCTCTGACCCACCCTACCCCCTCACCCACCTCTCTGACCCACCCTACCCCCTCACCCACCCAGTTGCCACCCTACCCCCTCACCCACCTCTCTGACCCACCCTACCCCCTCACCCACCCAGCTGTCACCCTACCCCCTCACCCACCCAGTTGCCACCCTACCCCCTCACCCACCTCTCTGACCCACCCTACCCCCTCACCCCACCCAGTTGCCACCCTACCCCCTCACCCACCTCTCTGACCCACCCTACCCCCTCCCCCACCCAGTTGCCACCCTACCCCCTCCCCCACCCAGTTGCCACCCTACCCCCTCCCCCACCCAGTTGCTACCCTACCCCCTCACCCACCCAGCTGCCACCCTACCCCCTCCCCCACCCAGTTGCCACCCTACCCCCTCCCCCACCCAGTTGCCACCCTACCCCCTCCCCCACCCAGTTGCTACCCTACCCCCTCACCCACCCAGCTGCCACCCTACCCCCTCCCCCACCCAGTTGCCACCCTACCCCCTCACCCACCCAGTTGCCACCCTACCCCCTCTCCCACTTACCTTACACAATTACCTTCTCCCCGTAGCTTCTCAAAGTGGCTTTGGGATATTTAAATGGGCCTGAATGTGGCAGCTAGTACCATAAAAAGGGGGGTGTGATTTCCCCCCACCCCCACCCCTCCCCGGGTGATCCTGAGCTACGCTCTGCACTTCTGAAGAGATCTGCTTTGGAAGCCCAGGTGAGAAGTGCAGAGCCCGGGAGCAAAGACAAGTCAGTAGGAGTGGAGGGGGAGCCTGATGGCGATCACCCCTCCTTGGAACATTCCGGCCCATCCTGTGGAGGGCACAGGCTGCAACTCAAATACAGGATAAAATTGGTTGTGAAATGCTTTGGGATGTTCTGGGGACATAAAAGACATTGTATCAAAGCAAATATTTCCTTTTCTCTGTTGGTTGTGCAAAGGTTTCCACTGAACAGCTGGCAGCATTGGAAGGATTATCCCTCTCAGCACGCAATGATTTAATTATACCCTGTCACCTTGTGAACTTCTGGTGAACATGGGTGTTTGCATTTTGGTTGATTTCGAATAACCTTTGAACACGTTCATCTTTACGAGAAAATAGAAACTGATGCTATTCCTCATTGGCTCCGTCCAGGTCAAGTTAATGAACCTCTTTCTGCATTCGGTTTTACCTGACGGAGGTATTCTCACTTGGGGTTTAGGGGAGGGAGCTTCTCACTCCGGAGGTGAAGGGCTGTGTTAAATAACACTGTTGAACACCCAGCTGGGAGGACTGAGCAAGTGGTCTGATCCCTGGAGCCTTGCTTATAATGTTGTGCAGCTGTCTGCTGCTGCCAAGTGCCTAAGAGATATGCAGCTTCCCTTGCCTATCCTGTGGAAAAGTGCCTTCTCTCTGCCTCACACTCCGCTGAGGTTGGACTGGGGGGTTTTAGAGTGTATGGTGGCAATTTTCAACTTCAGCCCCCCAAGTGTAAATCTGGCGTTGCTGGATCACCAGCCAGTTATACAACCTCCCCACCCTCACCCCCACCCCCACCCCCACGATTTTGATCGATATTAGCCAGCAGCATTGCACTGCATTGGTGGGTGGTTTCCATGTGGGTGGGAGGGCCAGGTAATGGGGTGGGGACACAGATTTTAAGATAATTGGCAAAAAAAAAATATCCAGTGGGAGGTGAGGAGAATCGTTTTGCACAACAATAGCAGCTTATCTTTATATGGCGCCTTTAACATGACGAAACGCCCCAAGGTGTTCCACAAGTGCCTCATAAAGCAGAGTATGACTCCGAGCCACATAAGGAGATATTAGGTCAGGTGACTGAAAGCTTGGGCAAAGAGGTAGGTTTTAAGGAGTGTCTTAGAGGAGAAAAGTGAGGTAGAGAGGCAGAGAGGTGTAGGGAGGGAATTCCAGAGGTTGGGACCCAGGCAACTGAAGACAGCACAGTGACTTGTTGAGATCTAAAGTGCACTGTCTGAAAGGCTGGTGGGCACTGATTCAACTCTAACTTTCAAAATGGAATGGGTTATGTACTTTAAAGGGAAACATTTTTAGGGCTATGGGGAAAGAGCAAAGCCATGGGACCAATTGAATAGCTCTTTCAGAGAGCCAGTATCGACATGATGGGCCAAGTGACCTCCTTCCATGCTATATCATTCTGTTATTCAGTAACAGGCAAATGATCTACTCTGCCAATATGACACCCAAACACTGAAAATAATAATTACCCCCTATGTGTTTTACCACCTCATGGCATAATGGGGTAGATTTTTAACTTGCCACCCAGGCATACAAGTAGCATTGGAGAGCAACCATGTGTTACAGAAGCTGTCTATGTTTATCCACATTGATTTCAATCAAGCCCAGTGTTATTTAGAACGATGTAAACAAGACATTTATTTTGGATACAATTAAGATTCAATCTTGTCATAAATTCTTGGAATGAATTGCTTAGAGGCCAAGGGGTTCATTTTCAAGTCCTTGCTGCCCAGCTTTTTGAGTGTGAACAGTGAGGTCGCAGGACAGAAATGTATTATTTTATGTGTAAGTGAATTTGGAACAATACCTTAGCCTGTATAATGTAGTTTGATCGGGGTAATTATATGAGACCGCATTCCCAGAGAAGGTTGCTAAGGGGTACAGGGGTAGGGGCTCTTGCGCACTTGAATACATACTGTACATGATTTTCCAAGCATTAACATTTTCTCTGTGTGTACCAGTTGTTAGAGTGATGATTGCCTGTTAATGGTTCGATAATTGTGAACAGCTCTTTTTCTAAATTTCTTCGCTCTTCTTCTTAGGCAGTCCCTCAGGATGAGGAGGACTTGCTTCCAGTCGGGTTGGATGGGCACTGAGATGGCTGACCATTCCAATGCGCCATTTGTGGACTCTGACACACGCGGGGCGGGTGGTGCTCTAAGGGTGGGGCAGATGAGTTGCTTGGAGGCTTTTGCACTCCCTCTAACGCCTCAACTTCGCCTCTGCACATTCTCGACAAAGTCTCTCGGTGTGTTCGCTGCCTTCCCGAATGATCCTTTTCCATTTTGGTTGGTCACAAGCCAGGGACTCGGTGGGGTATGTTTGACCTCCCCAGGAAAGCTTTGAGAACATCCCTGAAGCGTTTCCGCCATCCTCCTGGGAGTCTCCTGCCGTGACAACGTTCCGAGTAGAGAAGTTGTTTCAGGAGTCTGGGGTCAGGCACGTCCCGACCAGCGGAGCTGGTTTGGAGTGAATAGCACCTTGAGGCTGGGTATGTTGGCCTGGGAGAGGACACTGTTGTTGGACCATCTGTCTTGCCACTGGATTTGGAGGATCTTGTGAAGGCACCGCTGGGTGGCACTTCTCCAGTGCTTTGAGGTGCCTGCTGTAGGTTGCCCAAGCCTCCGAAATATATAGGAGCACAGATTTCACTGCTGCCCGGAAGACTATGACCTTAGTCTTGGGCTTGAGATTCTGGTCCTTAAAAACTCTTCCTCAGTCGGGTTGAAGGTTGAGCTGGTGCAACCGGAAGTGATGGTGAATTTCTTAAATACCCGCTGGATGCAGACTTGCAAAGCTTCCTGTACAGTGCGATACTTTCCATTCATTCGAGGTGACAGGAAAACTCGGTTGTCGCATGTTAGTAACCAGTTTATCACAATCAGGGTTAACCATTAATCATGGTCTAAACCAACCCAAAAATAAAGACACACCTTTCAGTTCTTTCAGTGAACCTGTGAAAATGCTTTTGCATATTTTTTTGCATGTTGGTTAGACAAATACTCTTACATTGAAGTCATTATTAGCATCCAGACTTTAGGCTTCTTCAAAATATTCTAGATATAAAGTTTAACAGATAATCATATTAACAGGTAATAGTCTTACAGTCATACTGTAAGAGGCACACAGGGGCTAATTAAAGTTTAGGACGAAGAATTAGAATGTGTGCACTGGACCTGCAAGGACAGTCATACCATTTCTAATGTCCCATTGGCCATGTTCTCTATTTCACCTCTATTTCTGAAGTTTCACTTTCCCCTAACTGGTCCCTGGCAGTTTCTCTTTTCCATCTGAGTTTCTCAGAAAATGAAAACCTCAACAGCTGCTTAGCTTGGACAGTAACCATAGTAAAACCAGCCGCAAGTTATAAACCAGCGGTGTTGTGGGCCCTGATCAAAAAGTGTTAGGAGCGATGATGGGGTTGAATGGAATCATCTGGATAATTTATTTTACATCCATCCAAACAGTTTTGTTTGCAAATGTCTGTTTGGCGTCTGTTCATCAACTTTATCACTCTTAAAACGGCAATATATGTGTGCCTTATCACTTATTATGAGCTGTGTGGAACATGGCCAGGCAGCTTAGAGGGAACATGGAACTTGGGCATCCCTGGCTAAGCTAGCATTTATTATCAATCCCTAGTTGCCCTTTGAGTCATCTTCTCAAACAGTTTCTCTCAATGGTTCTGTAATACCCATGGTGCTGTCAGGAAGGGAGTCCCAGGATTTTGACCCATCAACAGTGAAGGAGCAGCAATATATTTCCAAGTCTGGATGGGGTGCGACTTGGAGCGGAACTTGCAGGCGGTGGTGATCCCATGCGTCTGTTGCCCTTGTACATGTAGCTGGTGGAGGCTGCAGGTTTGGAAGGTGCTGTTGAATGAGGCTTTGCGCGTTGTATTTACACCGCAGTTTGGGACATTAACCTGTGGAATGAAGAATGGAAAAAGACTCTTTGGCCCATCAAACGCGTCCTATCAAGAATTGTGCACCAATCAGTGTTAGGTGTGCAGTGGTTGTGTTACTGGACTAGCCAACCAGAGCCCAGCTTTGAATTCAGTTCAAAAACTCTGTAAATTAAAATACTGGCATCAATAGAAGTGACCACGAAGCTCTGATTATCATAAAAATCTCACTGGTATTTAGCAAGGGAAATCTGCCAAGTATACACAGTCTGGTTTATATGTGACTCCCGTTCCTCATCTACTTCTTAACTGTTCTCTGAAGTTGTCTAACAAGCCAGTCAGTTGTATCAAACTGCTCCAGTAGTTCAGGAAGAAGATTCCCCCACCACATTCTCAGTAACTAGAGATGTGCAATAAATAGATCAGTGACACTTACACCCTGGGAATGAAAAAAAAATGATTTACCTACTTTGTGCAATCGCCTGGCAGAACTAAATATTCTGAAGCCAATTTCGGAAACCTCGAGATACTCCTCTAATTTAAGAACACAGGAAATAGGAGCAGGAGTAGACCAGATAGTCCCACAAGCCTGCTCTGCAATTCAATATGATCATGGCTGATCTTGGGCTTCAACTATGCCTTCCCACCTGCTCCCCATGTCCCTTGATTCCCAAAAATCTGACTCTCCCAGCCTTAAGCATACTTAACACTGGAGTATCACAACCATCTGGGGTAGAGAATTCCAAAGATTCACAACCCTTTGAGTGAGGTAATTTCCCCTCATTTCAGTCCTAAATGATTGGCTCCTTATCCTGAGACTGTGCCACTGTGTTTAGGTTCCCCGGCCAATGGAAACCATCTCTCAGTGTCCACCCTATCAAGCCCCTTCAGAATCTTGTACAGTTCAATGAGATCACGTCTCATTCTTCTAAACTCCAGAGACTATAGGCCTAATTTACTAAGCCTATCATCATAGGGATCTGTTTAGTGAACCTTTGCTGTACCACCTTCAATGCAAGTATATTCTTTCTTAAATATAGAGACCAAAACTGCACCCAGAGGCCTGACCAATATGCAGTGAAAACAGGATTGTATTGCTCCCGCGCTGATGTATTATCCAGCGCGATGACATCGGATCGTGTTTCAATGTCATCACGCAGAAAACAATAATACACCCTCCGTGCAGCTCTAGATAATGGGAGGCCACACACCATATTCTAATTTTCAATTGTTGGTTAGTTAAGTTCATTAGCAGTCCAATTAACTAATACCCGCTGACTGCCATAATACTGCTGACTGCAATAATACCCACAGACTGCAATAATACCCACTGACTGCAATAATACTGCTGACTGCAATAATACCCACTGACTACAATAATACTGCTGACTGCAATAATACTCACTGACTGCAATAATACCCACTGACTGCAATAGTACCCGCTCACTGCCATAATACCCGCTGACTACAATAATATTGCTCCCTGCAATAATACTACTGACTGCAATAATACTGCTGACTGCAATAATATACGCAGATTGCAATAATACCCGCTGACTGCTATAATACCTGCTGACTGAGATAATACCCACTGACTGCAATAATACCTGCTGACTGCAATAATACTGCTGACTACAATAATATTGCTCCCTGCAATAATACTGCTGACTGCAATGATACCCACTGACTGCAATAATACCTGCTGACTACAATAATACCCACTGACTGCAATAATACCCGCTGACTACAATAATACTCGCTGACTGCAATAATGTTGCTGACTACAACGATACAGCTGACTGCAATAAAAGCAGCTGATGGCAATAATACTGCTGACTGCAAAAATACCCGCTGATTACAATAATACTCGTTGACTACAATAGTACTGCTGACTGCAATAATACCCACTGACTGCAATAATACCTGCTGACTACAATAATACCCACTGACTGTAATAATACCCGCTGACTGCAATAAGACCTGCTGACTGCAATAATATCTCCTGACTACAATAATACTGCTGTCAACAATAATACCCGTTGACTATAATAATACCTGCTGACAACAATAATACCTGATGACTACAATAATACCTGCTGACTACAATAATACCCACTGACTGCAATAATACCTGCTGGCTAAAATAATACTGCTGTCTACAATAATACCCGCTGACTGTAATAATACCTGCTGACAATGATAATACCTGATAACTACAATAATACCCGCTGACTACAATAATACCCACTGACTGTAATAATACCCGCTGACTACAATAATACCCACTGACTGCAATAATACCTGCTGACTACAATAATACCCGCTGACTGTAATAATACCTGCTGACTACAATAATACCTGCTGACTACAATAATACCCGCTTACTACAATAATACCCACTGACTGTCATAATACCCGCTGACTACAATAATACCCACTGACTGTAATAATACCTGCTGACTACAATAATACCTGCTGACTACAATAATACTCGCTGACTACAATAATACCCACTGACTGTAATAATACCTGCTGACTACAATAATACCCACTGACTGTAATAATACCTGCTGACTACAATAATACCTGCTGACTACAATAATACCCGCTGACTGTCATAATATCTGCTGACTACAATAAAACCTGCTGACTACAATAAAACCCGCTGACTGCAAAAATACCCGCTGCCTGCAATAATACCCGCTGACTACAATAATGCCCACTGACTGTAATAATACCTGCTGACTACAATAATACCTGCTGGCTACAATAATACCCGCTGACTGTAATAATACCTGCTGACTACAATAAATCCCACTGACTGCAATAATACCCGCTGACTGCAATAATACCCGCTGACTACAGTAATACCCGCTGACTGCAATAATACCCGCTGACTTCAATAATGCCCACTGACTGTAATAATACCTGCTGACTACAATAATACCTGCTGACTACAATAATACCTGCTGACTGTAATAATACCTGCTGACTACAATAAATCCCACTGACTGCAATAATACCCGCTGACTGCAATAATACCCGCTGACTACAATAATACCCACTGACTACAATAATACCACCGACTGCAATAATACCCGCTGACTACAATAATACCTGCTGACTACAATAATAACTGCTGACTACAATAATACCCGCTGACTACAATAATACCTGCTGACTGTAATAATACCTGCTGACTACAATAATACCAACTGACTGCAATAATACTGCTGACTACAATAATACCAGCTGACTGCAACAATACTGCTGACTGCAATAATACCTGCTGACTGTAATAATACCTGCTGACTACAATAATACCAGCTGACTGCAATAATACTGCTGACTGCAATAATACCCGCTGACTGCAATAATACCACCTAACTGCAAAAATACCTGCTGACAACATTAAAACTGATGACTGCAATAATGCTGCTGACTGTAATAATACCTGTTTACTACAATACTACCTGCAGACTACAATAATACCTGCTGACTGCAATAATACCCACTGACTGCAATAATACCCACTGACTGCACTAACACCCACTGACTGCAATAATACTGCTGACTACAATAATACCAGCTGACTGTAATAATACCTGCTGACTACAATAATACCAGCTGACTGCAATAATACCACCTGACTGCAATAATACCTGCTGACAATAATAAAACTGATGACTGCAATAATGCTGCTGACTGTAATAATACCTGCTTACTACAATACTACCTGCTGACTACAATAATACCTGTTAACTACATTAATACCCACTGAGTGCAATATCACCCACTGACTGCAATAATACTGCTGACTACAATAATACCATCTGACTGTAATAATACCTGTTGACTACAATAATACCAGCTGACTGCAATAATACCAGCTGACTGCAATAATACCCGCTGACTACAATAATACCAGCTGACTACAATAATACCCGCTGACTGTAATAATACCAGCTGACTGTAATAATACCAGCTAACTGCAATAATACCCGCTGACTACAATAATACCAGCTGACTACAATAATACCCGCTGACTGTAATAATACCAGCTGACTGCAATAATACCAGCTGACTGCAATAATACCTGCTGACTACAATAATACCAGCTGACTGTAATAATACCAGCTGACTGCAATAATACCCGCTGACTACAATAATACCAGCTGACTGCAATAATACCAACTGACTGTAATAATACCAGCTGACTGTAATAATACCAGCTAACTGCAATAATACCCACTGACTACAATAATACCAGCTGACTACAATAATACCTGCTGACTGTAATAATACCAGCTGACTGCAATAATACCAGCTGACTGCAATAATACTTGCTGACTACAATAATACCAGCTGACTGCAATAATACCTGCTGACTACAATAATACCCGCTGACTACAATAATACCAGCGGACTACAATACTACCAGCTGACTGTAATAATACCAGCTGACTGTAATAATACCAGCTGACTGCAATAATACCTGCTGACTACAATAATACCCGCTGACTACAATAATACCAGCTGACTACAATAATACCCGCTGACTACAATAATACCCGCTGACTGTAATAATACCTGCTGACTACAATAATACCAGCTGACTACAATAATACCCGCTGACTGTAATAATACCTGCTGACTGTAATAATACCAGCTGACTGCAATAATACCAGCTGACTACAATAATACCAGCTGACTGCAATAATACCTGCTGACTACAATAATACCCGCTGACTACAATAATACCAGCGGACTACAATACTACCAGCTGACTGTAATAATACCAGCTGACTGTAATAATACCAGCTGACTGTAATAATACCTGTTTACTACAATACTACCTGCAGACTACAATAATACCTGCTGACTGCAATAATACCCACTGACTGCAATAATACCCACTGACTGCACTAACACCCACTGACTGCAATAATACTGCTGACTACAATAATACCAGCTGACTGTAATAATACCTGCTGACTACAATAATACCAGCTGACTGCAATAATACCACCTGACTGCAATAATACCTGCTGACAATAATAAAACTGATGACTGCAATAATGCTGCTGACTGTAATAATACCTGCTTACTACAATACTACCTGCTGACTACAATAATACCTGTTAACTACATTAATACCCACTGAGTGCAATATCACCCACTGACTGCAATAATACTGCTGACTACAGTAATACCATCTGACTGTAATAATACCTGTTGACTACAATAATACCAGCTGACTGCAATAATACCAGCTGACTGCAATAATACCCGCTGACTACAATAATACCAGCTGACTACAATAATACCCGCTGACTGTAATAATACCAGCTGACTGTAATAATACCAGCTAACTGCAATAATACCCGCTGACTACAATAATACCAGCTGACTACAATAATACCCGCTGACTGTAATAATACCAGCTGACTGCAATAATACCAGCTGACTGCAATAATACCTGCTGACTACAATAATACCAGCTGACTGTAATAATACCAGCTGACTGCAATAATACCCGCTGACTACAATAATACCAGCTGACTGCAATAATACCAACTGACTGTAATAATACCAGCTGACTGTAATAATACCAGCTAACTGCAATAATACCCACTGACTACAATAATACCAGCTGACTACAATAATACCTGCTGACTGTAATAATACCAGCTGACTGCAATAATACCAGCTGACTGCAATAATACTTGCTGACTACAATAATACCAGCTGACTGCAATAATACCTGCTGACTACAATAATACCCGCTGACTACAATAATACCAGCGGACTACAATACTACCAGCTGACTGTAATAATACCAGCTGACTGTAATAATACCAGCTGACTGTAATAATACCTGCTGACTACAATAATACCCGCTGACTACAATAATACCAGCTGACTACAATAATACCCGCTGACTACAATAATACCCGCTGACTGTAATAATACCTGCTGACTACAATAATACCAGCTGACTACAATAATACCCGCTGACTGTAATAATACCTGCTGACTGTAATAATACCAGCTGACTGCAATAATACCTGCTGACTACAATAATACCAGCTGACTGCAATAATACCTGCTGACTACAATAATACCCGCTGACTACAATAATACCAGCGGACTACAATACTACCAGCTGACTGTAATAATACCAGCTGACTGTAATAATACCAGCTGACTGTAATAATACCTGCTGACTACAATAATACCCGCTGACTACAATAATACCAGCTGACTACAATAATACCCGCTGACTACAATAATACCCGCTGACTGTAATAATACCTGCTGACTACAATAATACCAGCTGACTACAATAATACCCGCTGACTGTAATAATACCTGCTGACTGTAATAATACCAGCTGACTACAATAATACCTGCTGACTACAATAATATCCACTGACTGCACCTTGACACACCTTCACATAATAATCTGCAAAGACCACATCTCCCATCATTTCCTTAAACCATAAAGAATCTACTGAACCTCTGCATGATGACTATGAAGCACGTAATTTATTTTCAAATGGCCAATGGCCCCATTCCAAGGATACATAATCCACATAAAATCATATGTCTGTTGTGGATTCTTTCTAAATCTCCTCCATGTGCTCCAGCGCAATGCTCCCCCCTCGCTTTCAGCTGCACTGGAGAGAGACTGCTGATCCGGTTGCCCCCATTCCCCTGGATGACTTTGGTGGGCATCTCTTTGTGGGGGGTGAGGCCTTGAGGGCCCCGCCACATTAGAAGTCTCCTGCAGAGTGGCAGCGGGCTCTTCTGTTGCCGTGGTAATCAGGGTTGACTGTGCCAATGGTGCGGGAGTGGAGGGCAGGCTGCCCCCATCAGAGGCGCTTCCAGATGGCTACAGTTGATGCTCATCCTCCACCAGGAGGGCCAATTGGTCTTCCCTGTCTTCCTGAGAGGGACCAGGAGTTGGCTGAGTGTCCAGGCTCCCAGTCCTCCTGCCTCCCTGACTCTGGGCCCCTGAGCTCAGAGCCAGGGCGATGGAGTGCAGGTCAGAGCTCATACCCATGACCGCTTCTGCAATCTGCTGGGTATGGCCCTGCAGGACAATCACCAGTCTGCCCATACAGGAAACTGAGCGCTCTGAAGAGTGGGTGATCACAGTGCACATGGCCCTGGGTGGACACCTCCACAGCCTGTGCTAGAGCACACAACCTCTCCTGTATCTCTGCCCAATTTCCACGCACCTTGTGCTGGATTTCCAGCTTCTGCTGCCTTACGGATGACTCCAGAGGCTCATTATCCGACTGGGACTCATTCTCTGGATCACCTTGAGCACGCCTCCTACTGTCCTAGGCCTGTTCCACCACAGTCTCTGACGGTTGCATGTGTGATTGAGAAGGGCCCTCACCAGATTGTGCGAAACCCTGCCGAGGTGCCAGTATCTGTGTTGGCGCAGGACGAGGATGTGACACTGCACCCTCCGGGGGTGCCTCTTCCTCCTCGGAGGTTAGTGTGGGTCCCTCAGGGCTGGCGCTCACAGCTGGCGATGGTTCACCTGTGCAGGAGACCAAAAATAAAGGGTGTGTTGTGACCATTCTCAATCTTCATGTGTGTACAAGGACACAACCTCGAACTACCTTAGTAATACATGCAGAATGAGGTATTACTCCTTGCTAGCATTAAAGAACTTCTACAATGCTCGCACGCTGTTCTCCCTGATTCAGGAGAGCCTTTGAATGCATGAACAATCAATGGGTAATTCAGAAACGACACACCAGGCATCATGTACCCTCCCCCTAGCTCTTTTAACACCTCTCACTTTCAAATTTTGATAATGCTCCTTGCAATCCCATCACCACGAGACCTCCCTCCAATTGCTCCAGTCACTTGCTGACAGCTGTAGAGCCCCCTCCTCCAGCGGGATGAGGTTAGCCAGGCCGGGCACATCGCCTCCAGCCCTGCTCACCCCTCCCTGGCATTGTGGGCCCACTTCTCCTGCAGTGAGGTGTGACAGTGCGATGAATTAGATTCTCAGGGACGTTCATACCTTCACACTTCCATGCACCAGGAGGGATACGCAGCCTGTAAATTGGTTAGCAGCCAATACCCTCTGTGTCTTCCACTCCTTGCCCTGCACTAGGGGTGTAGTGCAGCCGGAGAGCGCCGGAGTGCCCCTTGGGCACCTCCTATTTAAAGGTTTTAATGGTTAGTCCTGTAAACCACTGCCCAGCGTCTCCGCAGGATTCATAGGGACCATAATGAGTGGCTACCAACAGCATTTAGACATTTGTCCTTAGCTCAAAGAGCTCTTGGGTCAACTGAACCTGTCCAAATCCAGTCTCTCTTCCCCGACAGCAATACAAGTGTTGTTAAGGATGTAAAAGCACTCACGAAAAAACTTCCGGAGGTCAGCTGTGAACTTTAAAACTAACATGTGAACAGTCCCGAAGATTAATTGCTTGGAAAAGTCATTGGCGTTTCCATAACTCTGGCTCCAGCCTTAACCCGCGTCCAATGCCTCCTGTTTTACTATAGATAAAAGCAAAAAACTGCAGATGTTGGAAATCCAAAACAAAAACAAAAATACCTGGAAAAACTCAGCAGGTCTGGCAGCATCTGCGGAGAGGAACACAGTTAACGTTTCGAGTCCGCATGACTCTTCAACAGAACTAAGTAAAAATAGAAAAGAGGTGAAATATAAGCTGGTTTAAGGTGGGGGGGAGGTGGGACAGGTAGAGCTGGATAGAGGGCCAGTGATAGGTGGAGATAACCAAAAGATGTCACAGACAAAAGGACAAAGAGGTGTTGGCGGTAGTGATATTATCTAAGGAATGTGCTAATTAAGTATAGAAAGCAGGACGAGCAAGGTACAGATAGCCCTAGTGGGGGTGGGGTGGGGTGAAGGAATCGATAAAGGCTAAAAGGTAGAGATAAAACAATGGATGGAAATACATTTAAAAATAATGGAAGTAGGTGGGAAAAGAAAAATCTGTATAAATTATTAGAAAAAACAAAAAGGAGGGGGAAAATCGGAAAGGGGGTGGGGATGGAGGAGAGAGTTCATGATCTAAAATTGTTGATCCTCCTATCTTACCTTTGGTGCCTCTTTTTTAAAACCAGGATGGTAAACTCTGCTGATTGGCCATCCATTGTACGGCCCACTCGATTTTTCTTTCCCCTGATCTCAGTGGAACCCATTCTGTTAATTGTTTGTATTTTCTATCTGTAAGATTGATGTTGATTTTAATCCTTGCTGCCTCCAATACTAAAGCTACTTGTTTCCAAGAGCAACACATGAGGAGGGATTTGGTTCATCGGTGGCAGCAATCAGAGCTGCACGGAAATCCTCTTGTATACAAATAGGACTGTGTGTCTTGTGATGCAAAGGCTGCCAGTGCGGGGACCATGTCGAGTGATTTCTACCTCTATTATTATGTGGGGCACAAGTGCAAGGTTGGCCACGAGTTCTTGGAGTTTGAATGCGGGCCAGACGGTAACAGTAGACTGGAATGCCCGGAACTCGCAGTGCGGCTGCGAATCCGGAGCCTGGGGTGGTTAAGAGGCAGCAGAATGATGGCCGAGCCTGAGGTCCCAGGCCTCATACTGCTGCTGCTGAATGTCTTTGAATCAATGTGCAGCAACAGCAGTAACCTTTCTGCACAGCTCCCTGACCGTAAAAAAAAAACACATCTTACAACTCCCTGTATGCAGCATTCTCATAAACAGGCATTTCAGGGTCTTTGAAGCTCAAGATTCCCGGGATCTAAAGCAGCATCAGTATGCCCAAACACCCTGCTGCGTTTGTCTACTGAACATTAATTCCTTGGCTGTGATGGCCTGAGGATGCGAAACGTGGGATAGTGTTTGTATTCCCTGCTGGCAGCTCTACGTGGAATTTACAGCACAGAAACAGGCCATTTGGCCCATCTCATCTATGTTGGTGTTTATGTTCCACACAAGCCTCCTCCCACCCTCCTTGATCACACTATCAGGGTAACCTTCAGCTTCTTTCTTCCTCGTGGTTTATCAAGTTCCTTGAATGTACCTATACTAGAATCATAGAATGGTTACAGCAGAGAAGGAGGCCATTCAGCATATTGTCTGTGTCAGTTCTCTGCAACAGCAACTCAGCTAGTCCAACTCCTCCTGTAGCCCTGTAAAATCTTCTCTTCAGATAATTATGCAGTTCCCTTTTGAAAACCACAATTGAATCTGTCTCCATTGCATGCTCAGGCAGTGCATTCCAGATCTAATCCACTTGTCACATAAAGAAGTTTTTCCTCATGTTGCCCCTGGTTCTTTTGTTAATCATCTTAGGGTTCTCAACCTTATGCCGATGGGAACAGTTTCTGCCCATTTGCTCTATCCAGACCCCTCATTATTTTGAACACGTCTAACAAATCTCCTCTCAACTTTCTCTTCTCCAAGGAGAACAGACCCATCTTCACCAATCCATCCACATAACTGAAGTCTCCCATCCTTGGAGCCATTCTTGTAAATCTTTTCTGCACCCTTTCTAAAAACTTTCTTTTTTTTCATTCGTTCATGGGATGTGGGCTTTGCTGGCTGGGCCAGCATTTATTGCCCATTCCTAACTGGACTTGAGAGGGTGGTGTTGAGCTGCCTTCTTGAGCCGCTGCAGTCCATGTGGTGTAGGAACATCCACAGTGCTGTTAGGGAGGGAGTTCCAGGATTTTGACCCAGTGACAGTGAAGGAACAGCCGATATATTCCCAAGTCAGGTTGGTGAGGTGGCTTGGAGGGGAACTTGCAGGTGGTGATGTTCCTATCTACCTGCTGCCCTTGTCCTTCTAGATGATAGTGGTTGTGGGTTTGGAAGGTGCTGTCTAAGGAGTCTTGGTTAGTTCCTGCAGTGCACCTTGTATATAGTACACACTGCTGCCACTGTGCATTGATGGTGGAGGGAGTGAATGTTTGTGGATGGGGTGCCAATCAAGTGGGCTGATTTGTCCTGAATGATGTTGACCTTCTTGAATGTTGTGGGAGCTGCACTCATCCAGGCAAGTGGGGAGAATTCCATTACACTCCTGACTTGTGCCTTGGAGATGGCGGACAGGCTTTGGGGAGTCAGGAGGTGAGTTACTCGCCACAGGATTCCTAGCCTCTGACCTGCTCTTGTAGCTACAGTATTTACATGGCTAGTCTGGTTCAGTTTCTGGTCAAAGGGTAACCCCTAGGATGTTGATAATTGAGGCTGAACCAGTGTTTTGTGAAGGTTCATAACTTGCTTTTGTGCTCTGTCCTCCTATTTAGAAAACACATGCTTCAGTATAATTTATTAACTGCTTTCTCAGCCCACCCTGACACTTTCAATGATTTATGCACACATACACCCAGGTCCCTCTGTTCCTGCATTTCCTTTAGAATTGTACCCTTTAGTTTATGCCACCTCTCCTCATTTCTCTGACCAAAATGTATCACTTCACACTTCTCTACATTACATTTCACCTGCCACATGTCTGCCTATTCCACCAGCCAGTTTATATCCTCTTGAAGTCTATCACTATCCTCCTCACAGGTCACGATACTTCCAAGTCTTGCATCATCTTCAAATTTTGAAATGGTGCCCTGTACACCCAGGTCTAGGTTATTAGTATAAATCAAGAAAAGCAGTGGTCCCTCTATATACCATCCCCCAGTCAGAAGTGAGCAAAGCTTTCTGTAATTCACGTTTATAATAGGCTTGAATTAAATCATCAAACCGTTGTATAATGAAATTCTAGCTATGCTAAAGACTAATGATTCAAAATGCCACATGGTTCAAAATAAAATGTCTACCAGCACTAATATTTTTCACTTAAAAAGCATAGTTTTACTGATGACTGGGGGTTAAAATTATTAATACATAGGAAAACAACGTAATAGTAGATTTAGAAATGATATGGCCAACACATTTCCTTAGAGCTCCTGCACCTCAAAATTTGGCACTCTATTCATGGGAGTAGGGCATTCAGGTCACTGTGCAGGTGATGAGAGTGGGACACTTTATTTTAGTCACACTGAAGAAACTGGAATGTCTCTTTGCTGTTTACACTGAGCGGCCAGAATGACCCTGTCTCGCTGTTCTACTTACACAATGGTTCTGGAATTTACATCGTATGAAAGCTAAACATATTAGTCTGAAATTTCTCTCTTTGTTATTTTAGCAAAAGGGTTCAAAATAAACGTGTAAATATTTCCATTAGAATAGTAGAGGGTGAAGTTTCAGATGAAGGGGTAAAATGTTCATACATTAGTTGCACATGGTGTAATTATAAAGGCCATTTAAACTTTTGCCTATGTTTCAATGTATTGCCGTTACATTAATTTGCCAGAAATGTGAGGAACCTAAGTGACAACTAAGCTGGCGTACAATTCATTCTAGTGGATCCAGCACAGCAGAGACTTGAAAAGAGCTTCCCTGGAACCCAATCAGTTAAGGAAGGGAGCAAAGGGAATAGATAAACGCGAATGAAATGTAATTTTATAGGAACAAATAGATTATCCTCAGATCATCGTAATCTTGCAAGTGGGAACTGATTTCTTGGCTGAGCGTTGTCCAATTGCAGAATCCCATCTAGTGTTAGACCCTATGGGCAGAATCGTCCCAGGTTTGCACTAAGTGCAGTAGTAGGTATGAAAGATGGCGCTTTACCCGTCGGCCACAAGGGCAGGTTTTCGCACCGTAGCATCTGCTTCCTGCCTCAGGAATTACGCAGCCACCTGCAACGCCAACTCGCTGGCGGGCAGCCTCTGAATCATCCGCCATACCATTACCTCACTCCGGGTGCCAGATCTAAACTGCAGCCGTGCACTATTCTCGATGCTCGCAGCCCAGGACTGCTCCAGTGAAGACATGGCCCTGAAAGTCAAGAAGAGTTCAGTGACCCCGTCATTGGAATGCCTTTTGGCGGTCTGTTGTGGTGTCCTCTGCCCCCGCTCTGGCCACAGGAGGTCCAGCAATCTCACCACTCCGGCTTAGGAGGCAATGGCAGGGGTGGTCAGTGTCAATGCTGCTCAGAAGACGTTCGCCATCCAGTGCAAATAGAGGATGAATGATCTCATCCACGCCGTCAGGGTAAGACAACCATCTCATCACTCTAAACTCACACATTCACAAGGCCATCACACATTCACTGGCATCTCACTCACTGCCAGCTCAAGGGAAATCATCACCCAGTCTCTCACACACACCCTCACATCTCCATCTGGCCTTATCTCCTCTGGAGACTGCCTCCTCAGCCCTCACCATCTTGAGGCCACTTGCACAGATCAACATGTGCCCCCCCACACACACACCCTGGGATACCCCCTTCCCCAGTACAGTTCTTGTCCTGCAGCCTCTTCCCTTGCTTGAGGCCACTTCTCCCCCTTCCCCAAGCAAGCCCTCGCCCTGCAGCCATTGGAAAGCCTTATGGCTGGCCTGGTAGGTAGAGACCAGCCTGTCAGCCTCCCTAACAGTGATGTGGTGCTGCCTGTGAAGTCTGGCGCTGATGACTGTGAGTGCTGCCTGAAGCAAGATAGGCAAACAAACCTCAAAGCCCCAAGTAAAGTGCAGCCCGCCAGGCGCACATTGCTCACGTACAGTTGTGAAACACATCGGTGTGCCCGGATGATCCAGCGTGGGAGGATGATTCTGGCGAGCATAGGGCTTGTAATGAGATGCTAAAGTATTGAAATTAGTTTCCTGACGTGCAGCCTGCCATTGACAGGCGGAGCAGACGATTGAAAACTGGTTTCACGACGGCGTAAAACTGATTTTTGACCTTTTCGCCATATTGTTCACTCGCGTCACCAACGGGAGTGGATGATTCCACTCTGTGTTTTGAGATTTGCAAGCATGGGCTGGTTGGGGATGCACCTCAAAATTTAGTACTACGCCCCTTCCCCCAGCACCCCCAACACCACATGTACATAGGCCTCAGGGCCATGAACAGTGTCACTGAGCAGTACACACAAGGCATTACCCAGGTAGAGCCTTCCCCTGACCTTCTGTATATGCTCATGTCCACAGTGGAGACTTACTCACCTTTGCATATCTTAAAAGATCATTAAGCCTTTTTCAGCATTGCCCTGTGTTTTCAGGACGCCCCCAACACTGCTGACCTCTGCGGCTGCATCCGTCCAGGCTGATTCTGGGATGTCTCCTCTTTCCATCGCCTGGCATTGAGACCTCACGCCTGTTACTCGCAGCCTGGAGAAGGGTTCCGAGGGAGGCATCATTAAGCCTTGGGGCAGCTCGGGCTCTTCTTCCCTTCCTTCTCTCACCCATCAACACAGGGAGAAAGATATCTAGGGGCGAGCTGCTCCATATTTCCATATTTCCTCGATGGTTATGCTTACCATGAATGGCTGTGTGTGCCTTGCCAAGGGCCCTGAATGCTGACTGTCTGTGAAAATTGTCAAAATAATTAGAAAATTCAGATTTACCTGTGCCAATGATTGCAAATGGTTTTGCACTCCACCGAAATCCTTTCTGCTTCCAGATTACTCAAAACCCAGCTGCGTCTGACACAATCCTGTACCGGGTGCCCCTTTAAATGAACGGCCGTGACCACCTTCCACGTCATTGGCCTGCCAGTTCAGATGCCAGTCATCCCACTGTTCAACTCCCATTGGACAGACAGGTCACACTGATGTAATGTTGTGGGCTGGAAACCCGCCCGGCAGGTAACGATTGGTTGTTTGCCTTTTTATACAGCGCGCTGAAATGGCGGGAGTCAGCGAGCCACTTATTTTTTCGTCTACGACTCCTGCCCGGCGCCACAGAGTATATTATTCAGCCCAGTACGCGAGATGTGGTCTCACCAAAGCCCTGTGCAATAGTAACAAGACTTCTTTATTGTTGTACTCCATCAGTGCTGGGGCCTCAACTTTTTACAATTTATAAAAATGACTTGGATGAAGGGACAGATGGCACGGTGGCTAAATTTTCTGACGGCACAAAGAAAGGTTGGAAAGTAAGTTGCGAAGAGGCCGTAAGGAGGCTACAAAGTGACATAGCTAGGTTAAGTGAATGGGCAAAGATCTGGCAAATGGGGTATAATGCGGGCAAATGTGAAATTGTCCATTTTGGCAGGAAGAATAAAAAAAGAAGCTTATTATCTAAATGGCGAGAGATTGCAGAGCTCTGAGATGCAGAGGGATCTGGGTGTCCTAGTGCATAAATCACAAAAAGGATAGTGTGCAGGTACAGCAAGGAATTAAGAAAGCTGATAGAATGTTATTGTTTATTGTGAGGGGGAATTGAATACAAAAGTAGGGAGGTTATGCTTTAGTTGTATGAGGCACTGATGAGACCACATCTGGAGTACTGTCCACAGTACTGGTCTCCTTATTGAAGGAAAGATGTGAATGCCTTGTAAGCAGTTCAGCAAAGGTTTACTAGGCTAATAACAGGAATGGGCGGGTTGTCTTATGAGGAAAGGTTGAACAGGTTGGGCTTGTATCCACTGGAGTTTAGAAGAGCAAGAGGCAACTTAATTGAAGCCTTTAAGATCCTGAGGGGTCTTAAAACAGTGGATGTGGAGAGGACGTTTCCTCTTGTGGGAGAATCTAGAGCTAGGGGTCATTGTTTAAAAAATAAGGGGTCGCTCATTTAAGACAGAGATGAGAATTTTTTTCTCTCAGAGGGTTGAGAGCCTTTGGAACTCTCTTCCTCAAAAGGCAGTGGAAGCAGAGTCTTTGAATATTTTTAAGGAAGAACTAGATAGATTATTGATTCACAAGGGGGTGAAAGGTTATCGGGGGTAGGCAGAAGGTTACAATCAGACCAGCCATGATCTTCTTGAATGGTGGAGCAGGCTTGAAGGGCCGAGTGGCCTACTCCTGCTCCTAGTTCACATGTTCATAAGTAATCCTCTTGCAATGAAGGCCAACATGCCATTTGCCTTCCTAATTGCTTGCTGCACCTGCATGCTAACTTTCTGTACTCCTTGTATGATCACACCCAAGTATCTGTGAACATCGACATTTGACAAGTTTCTCACCTTTTAAAAAATATTCTGCTTTTTTATTCTTCCAACCAAAGTGAGTAACTTCACCCTCCCCCATATTATCCTCCATCTGCCATCTTTTGATCACTCACTTATTCTGTCCATGTCTCTTTGCAGCCTCCTTGAGCCCTTCCTACAGTTTACCTTTCTTGGTATCATCATTAATATCGATGGTTAAAATGTGAGACCCCAGCACTGATCCTTGAGGCACTCTACTGGTCACAGCTGGCCAACTTGAAAATGCCCCCTTCATGCCCACTCTTTGCATCATGCCCTATGCCAACGGAGCAAAACATCAGGCGACCAATCACCATAAATTCTTCCAATCCCACCTAAGCCACAATTTATCCTCTCTAACTGGAAATCTCCACTCCTTTCGGGGGGGCTAATCACGCCCCCTTCTTAACACATGATAGGGAATGCATACCCGCCACATGTTTTAATAATCTGCTCCAGAGCGTGATAACCGAATTACGAAAACCAAACCGAGCTCTTCATCATAACCTCTCTGGGGTTATAGTTCCAGCCAGGCAGGACCCTGTTTGCTATGCTGTGCTCCTGGCTGACTTGCAGGTCTGATTGCCCAGCTTAAGTACACAGGCTAAGAGATGCATCCCAAAGGTAGAAATTTCAACTTGTGGAAATTGAGAGGGGAGAGAACCTCTTCCCTAAACATTTAAATTAGGCCGGGCAGGTGTCTAGAATACCCGAGGGAACTGATGCTCCACGTAAGCAGTGCTTCACCAGGTCCGACATCACATTTTACTTACAACTCCATGAGGAGTCAGATTGAAACGATGTGAGTATCACCGCTGTGCTTGAATTGACACGTAAGTGCTAAGAGGCGCGGATAATCTAGATGTTAGCAGATTAGTTGACCACGGGACATGGTCGTAGACGACACTGACAAACCTCACACAAAACCACGGAACAGGAGCGATGGTTTCCTGCACAGAATGAGAGGGTTGGAAGTGTAGCAAAAAGCAATTACAACAACAACAACCTGCAAGTCACATGGGGCTGGACTGGAAGTTCCTGACACGCTGGTAACAGGGTGACTGTGGCCTGGTTGTGTGCAGGAAACCCAATAATAACTGCCCTGCGTCTGCCAGTGACTTTTAAACCCAGACATGGAATTACTGTTCTTTCTGAGTTTCCCATCAATGGGCACAGTAGATCCACACGAGGGCCATTTCCACTCCAGTGTTTAGAGGGATACTCCACACGTGACATTCCTGTAGTTGGGAGAGCAGCACAACAAATTGACAGGGTGGAGTGTTTGGGTGGCCCCCCATATCCGACATCAGGCTGAACATACTGACGTCCAGCATCACCTCCCCCTCAGCAGCCATTAGCACGGGAATGGCTGGAGGGCCACCTCTGCTTCTCTGCCTCTCCCCCCACCGCCCCCGTGTTCCCTCCAGCAAGGTGGGAAAGGAGAGAGGTGTGGGCTGGAGGAAAGGTATGTTGTGCTAGAGGATGGACTGAGAGCAAATTCAAGGAAGTCGCCTCGTTTCAGTGATGCTTTCCTGGGTGTGAAGCCTGACAGGGAGAGACTGTTCTCTCCCTGATAGGAGGAAGAAGCCTGGTGCTGAGACCACAATGGCATAGCTTGTGGTTGCCCATGTGATGAGCAGCAGCCGTGTGGGTGCCAGGTTTGTGGATTCAATGCCTAAAGGAATTTAATGACCTTATTACGGCAGGAGAGGTGTATACAGCTACATCCTGACGTGTACATCGTGCTAAGCCCGCCTCCCCTCCCACCACCTTTTCAAACTTACTCCAGCACATCACTCCTCACACCAACTTGAACAGGCACCCATCCCTCTCTCGCTATGCACTTCCCCACATCCCATCTGTCCACCCACCACTGACACCTCACCTTTATGCAATGTCATTCTTCCCCCTCAGATTCACCCTCAACAAATGCTCTCCACCCACCCGTTCAGCATGTGCTGTTACCCTCACTCTCGCATCTGTTCCTCTCCCCCTGGCTGGAAAGGAGAGAACAGAACACGAGGAAGAGGCAGAGAACTGGGGTGGCCCTCCAGCTCGACCCCCATCCAGGACAAAGCAGCCAAATTAACTGGCACCCCATCCCCCACCTTAATCATTCTCACTCCCTCCACCACTGACACACAGTGGCAGCCGTGTGTACCATCTACAAGATGTATGGCAGGAACTCACCAAGACTCCTTCAACGGCATCTTCCAAAGCACGACATCTACCACCTAGAAGAATTAGGGCAGACGGCCCTACACCACAGGAAGGCAGCTCATCATCACCTTCTCAAGGGCAATTAGGGATGGGCAACAGATGCTGGGATGGGCAACCATATCAACAGCTGCGGAGACGGAGGCCCTAGACATCAGTGGAGTCACGTATGCTTGTGGCTATTGGAGATGGAGTAATGGGAGCCTCCCAGCTATAAACATATAGAAGTTGACAACCGGCCTCTCAAGAGGGCTGCTTGCAGGTAGCTTAACGCAATGTCATTAGACGTAGAAGTCAGTGACTTTCAGAGTTTGAGTTTGCAGGGCTACGGGGAAAGAACAGGGGAGTGAGACCACATGAAGAATTCTTTCATCGAGCGGGTACAATGGGCCAAGTGCCCTCCTTCTGTGCACCATGATTCCAGAGTTCTGGAAACCTTCTGTGGGCTGGGGGGGCAGGGGAATAAGACAAGTGAATTGGATGAAATGAAGTCTAAGGCAGTTGGGACAGGATGAGCTTAATTGACATTATGAACCTTCCATCATTCGTTGACCATTATATTTGAAAATGAGATCATGACTTGAACTTTATATAACTTTTCCAATGACTCCCAAGGTTAAGGATGGAAAAATTGTTCAAGATTTCCATTCTGAGGGGAATAGATGGTCTACACCCATTCCTATGTTCTCTTTAGAGCAGAGAAGGTTAAAGACATTTTTTTAATCCTCAAATTTAACTGGAATTTGTAAACCATCTTTAAGAATTTTTGCCCCTGAGCCAGGGATGTTCAAACTTTAGAGGGGTTTTGATAGAATACTTGAGGGGAAACTTGCTAGGCGTGTGCTGGTGCGCATGTGGGTTTGTGCAAACAACAGACGAGCGTAGAATTGAGCTCAACTATAATATTCCATGTGGCGGAATAACCTCACAAACTCACTGCCAAGGCTATAATGCAGTGTATTTAAATTAATTCCCAGCATCATACTAGTATTTACTGCAATGGATTTATTCTGAATTTGAATGAAGTATGTTCATCTCAGGCTTGAGTAGAAATTTGTGTGGCGTTGACAGTAAAAGATTAAAGCAATTCCTGTGCATTCACGTTTGCACGGTCCATTTAAAGAAGAGCTCATGTCCTTCTGTAAGATGAACTGATTGTACAGAGGGCTTTCTTCTGGGTAGTTTTCATATGCATAAAAGTTGAAGACTTTGAATTTAGAAAGCATGACCCTGAGCAATGATTTATTTCAAACTCTAAGTATCTCTATTCAGGGAAGCTTCACTAATGGGCTTTTCCAGGAAGCTGAACAATGTCAGAACCTCTTTCTTGTGGTTAAGTTATCGCATGTATTTGGCTGAATGACGTTAGCAGTTTTGTGTCAATGATTATGATTTAAACAGGAACTAATGTCCAGTGTGCTGTCTGCCACTAACCGGTGCGTTTTTCTTCACTTTGGTAACCTTGCAGCAAATATTTGATTATCACATTTTTTTCTTAAAACACTTTAAGAAGCGTGGATCATTGTAAAGAAATTGATTTTTCTGTTGTTTCTCTATCTAACATTATCAGTTTGTGGTACTGGATAGAATTTTTTTAATGATATACATAAGTGGCATGAGAGGCTTCACCAGTATAACAGTAAAATCAATGTTGCCTTTTAAAGCAAGACAACACCAACTTAAATGGTTCTTTGAATAAATTCCATTAGACAATCTATAGATGTCTCTTACAAAGCTTTAAAACCTATTAAAAATTCTTTTGAGTTTTGGGATTTGTGTTTGTTGGTTGATGTCTATTAGAATTAAAGTTGTTCTAGTACTGAAGGTCATGAATGTAGAATGTCTGGAATCTATGTGTGATTGGAGACAGTGACTTACTGGTTCTCTTTTATGAATGAGATATACCAGTTGCTCTTAAGTGCTATATATAAGTAGGGTTGCCAACTCTAATCCGGTTGTCCAGCAGTCTCCAGGAATTAAAGATCATTCTCCTGGACAGAACAAGGCATCACAATCTCAGGATTCTGGGTAGGCCACTTAGGACTGAAATGAGGAGGAATTTCTTTACTCTGAGGGTGATGCAAGCAACCTGGGAGAAAGTCATAAGGCCGTCAAAATAAGTTACTTATTTTATTTATTTATTCAATCATTTGTGGTTTGTTTAGAGGGCAGTTGGAGGCAAGAGTCATGTGATGAATCCTCCAGGAATATGTCCAGGCGGAGTTGGCGACTGTGAATTTGGGCTCCATTAGTACAGACGCTACAGAACAAAACCCCTCCAACCCCCACTCCCCCACTCATCTCCCCCGCCAGAGTCTGTAAATGGCGGCTTCCAGTGTGACCCACATACTGCCCCATGCTGGGACGGGTGCTAACGTGGGCGTGTTGTGCAGACATCATAACAGATTGCAATGTCGAAAAGCCATTCCAACTGATCTGACACACATTTTCAAAACTAGGACCTGGCAGGTCCAGTGAGCACCCATGTCAATCAGTCACAGCTGACCATGCGTTTAACTGAACGAGGGAACCCCTCCCCCACTAGTGTTATTTAAAGGGCCAGCCATTTTACTTGCAGATGAGATGCTCTTGACTTATTTCTGCTGTGGTAAATTTAGTGGAAGTCCTGTGACTTACTTTTGGTGTTTTTTTGTGGGTAGGTGCATCCATTTGGGGTTTGGGCAGAGGATTTGCCCACCTAAATGCATCGTGTGTGTAAGAGATAAGAGGGCTGGAGTTGCAGTGACTCTGAATCTGCAAAATGACTGGGAAATGGAGCAGAGAGAGGAAGCTCTGTGAAGAGGGAGGAGGAGGAGGAGGCTCTCCGCAGATGACTCTACCCTAGAGTCAGAGTCCTAGAATCGTTTATGGCACAGAAGGAGGCTATTCAACCCATCGAGTCCACCATGTCGCCTGCACGCACGGCAATCCAGTCAGTCCTATCCCCCTCCTGTATCCTGTAGTCCTGCAAGTTTATTTCCCTGAAGCGTCCATCGACTTTCCTTTTGAAATCATTAATTGCCTCCGCTTCCAACATCCCCGTGGGCAGTGAGTTCCAGGTCATTACCAACAACTGTATAAAAAAAAAGTTCCCCTCTGGAGTTTTTAGAGCGTTTCTCCACTTTACCCTGAAGCAGTGCCTGAGATGACTCAGATTCAACCAGGGGGTTGTCACAGAACTGTGCCACCTCCTTCAACAGGACCTGTAGCCAGGGTGGCATTGGTGCAGTCAGTGGCTGCAAAGGTCACAATTATAGTAAACTTCTATGTGACAGGATCATTCCAAGCAGGAATTAACAACATAATGAACATCTCCCAGTCCACTGTCCATCGCTGCATCAGGAAGGTGATGGAGACACCACCCGCCGAGAGAAACAATTTCATCATAGACTTTCTCAGCAAGGAGAGTAAAGATCATGTGACAGGATAGCAGGATTCCAATGGTGCAGGGAATTATTGACTGCACAGATGTGAGAGAATCTAACCATTGCCTCTTGACGTTCAAAGGCATTACTTTCACTGAATCCACCCCCTCTCAACATCCTGGGGGTTACCATTGACCAGAAACTGAATTGGGCTAGCCATATAAATACTGTGGCTACAAGAGCAGGTCAGAGGCTAGGAATCCTGCTGTGAGTAACTCACCTCCTGACTCCCCAAAGCCTGTCCTATATCTACAAGGCACAAGTCAGGAGTGTGATGGAATTCTCCCCACTTGCCTGGATGAGGGCAGCTCCTACAACACTGAAGAAGCTTGACACCATCCGGGACAAAGCAGCCTGCTTCATTTGCACCACATCCACAAACATTCACTTCCTCCACCACCGACACACAGTGGCAGCAGTGTGTACCATCTACAAGATGCACTGCAGGAACTCACCAATGCTTCTTAGACAGCACCTTCCAAACCCACGACCACTACCATCTGCAAGCTGGGAACATCACCACCTGGAATTTCCCCTCCAAGTCACACACCATCCTGACTTGGAAATATATTACCGTTCCTTTACTGTTGCTGGGCCAAAATCCTGGAACTCCCTCCCTAACAGCACTGTAGGTGTACCTACACCACATGGACTGCAGCGGTTCAAGAAGGCAGCTCACCACCACCTTCTCAAGGGCAATTAGGGATGGGCAATAAATGCTGGCCCAGCCAGTGACGCCCACATCCCTTGAATGAATAACAAAGAAAGTTTCTCTGTGGGCTCCCCATGTTAATGGGGAGAGGTATAGGAACTGCAATGGATACCATTGCATCAATGTGCAGCCAGTGTGCGATCATATGTTAGTGAATGCTCGCCACCCTGATAGTAGCCATGATGCCTTCATCCTGAGGCAGTCTGCCATTCCCACAGTATTCAAGATCAACCAGAGGTTGGCTGCTTGGAGACAAGGGATACTCCCTTTGCATTAGGCTGAGGACATCAAACCAGCCTTACAACACTCATCAGAATGTACCTCCAAGTTCATGATGGTCTCCTACACCCCCATTACCTCACCATCATGAGAATACAGCCATTGTCACCTGGTATCTGGAGACCACCTTGGGAGGATTGTCCAAGACCTTCTGCTCAGACTCTGCTTCCCTTAGGGTACAACCCTTCACTATCATGTCTCCATCGTTCTCCACTTTATTATCCATATAGGACACCCTGTCAAAGTGATCCCCTTGGCCAACATGCTGTAATAACCTGTACGTAATATCTTTATCTAAAAATGCATCCTTTTAAACAAACAAAAATGGACCATTTGCGCTGGTACATTCCCTCAGTGCCTATTTTCCACGTGCCTTTGCCTGCTGTAGTGTTCCTATATTGACTGGGAGTCACTTAGTGCTAGGGGTTTGGATGGTGCAGAATTTGTAAGGTGCATCCAGGAGGGCTTCCTGAGACAATATGTAGATAGTCCAACTAGGGAAGGGGCAATACTGGACCTGGTTTTAGGGAATGAACCCTGCCAGGTGGTCGAAGTTTCAGTAGGGGAGCATTTCGGGAAAAGTGACCATAATTCAGTAAGTTTCAAGGCACTGGTGGATAAGGATAACAGGAGTCCACGGGTTAAGGTGCTTAATTGGGGGAAGGCTAATTATAACAATATTAGGCAGGAACTGAGGAATCTAGACTGGGGGTGGATGTTTGAGGGCAAATCAACAATTGACATGCGGGGGGCTTTCAAATGTCAGTTGATAAGAATTCAGGACCGGCATGTTCCTGCTAGGATGAAGGATAAGCATGGCAAGTTTCAGGAACCTTGGATAACGATTAGTCAAAAAGAAAAGGGAAGCATTCGTAAGGGCTAGAAGGCTGGGAACAGATGAAGCCCATGGAGAATATAAAGAAGGTAGGAAGAAACTTAAACAAGGAGTCAGGAGGGCTAAAAGGGGTCATGAAAAGTCACTGGCAACCAGGATTAAGGAAAATCCCAAGGCCTTTTATACATATGTAAAAAGCAAGAGGGTAGCCAGGGAAAGGGTAGGCCCACTCAGGGACAGAGGTGGGAATCTGTGTGTGGAACCAGAAGAAATGGGAGAGATACTAAATGAATACTTCTCATCAGTATTCAGCAAAGAGAAGGACTTAGCGGTCGATTTGTCTAGGGAAGAGTGTGTAGATAGCCTGGATCATGCTGAGATCAAAAAAGAGGAGGTGTTAGGCGTCTTGAAGAACTTTAAGGTGGATAAGACCCCAGGGCCAGATGGGATCTACCCCAGAGTACTGAGGAAGGCAAGGGAGAAGATTGCTGGGGCCTTGACAGAAATCTTTGTATCTTCACTGGCTACGGGTGAGGGCCCAGAGGACTGGAGAATGGCCAATGTTGTTCCATTGTTTAAGAAGGGTAGCAGGGATAATCCAGGAAATTACAGGACGGTGAGCCTTACGTCAGTGGTAGGGAAATTATTGGAGAAGATTCTTCGTGACAGGATTTACTACCATTTGGAAGCAAATAGGCATATTAGTGAGAGGCAGCATGGTTTTGTGAAGGGGAGGTCATGTCTCACTAACTTGATCGAGTTTTTCGAGGAAGTGACAAAGATGATCGACGATGGAAGGGCAGTGGATGTTATATACATGAATTTCAGTAAGGCCTTTGACAAGGTCCCTCATGGCAGACTGGTACAGAAGGTAAAGTCGCACAGGATCAGAGGTGAGCTGGCAAGATGGATACAGAATTGGCTTGGTCATAGAAGACAGAGGGTAGCAGTGGAAGGGTGCTTTTCTGAATGGAGAGCTGTGACTAATGGTGTTCCGCAGGGATCAGTGCTGGGACCTTTGCTGTTTGTAGTATACATAAATGATTTGGAGGAAAATGTAACTGGGCTAATTAGTAAGTTTGCAGACGACACTAAGGTTGGAGGCGTTGCAGATAGTGAAGAGGATTTTCAAAGGATACAACGGGATATAGATCAGTTGGAGACTTGGGCGGAGAAATGGCAGATGGAGTTTAATCCGGACAAATGCGAGGTAATGCATTTTTGAAAGTCTAATACAGGTAGGAATTATACAGTAAATGGCAGAACCCTTAAGTGCATTGACGGGCAGAGGGATCTGGGTGTACAGGTCCACAGGTCATGGAAAGTGGCAACGCAGGTGGATAAGGTGGTCAGGAAGGCATATGGCATGCTTGCCTTCATCGGCAGGGGTATTGAGTATAAAAGCTGGGAAGTCATGCTGCAGCTGTATAGAACCTTGGTTAGGCCACACTTGGAATATTGCGTGCAATTCTGGTCGCCACATTACCAGAAGGATATGGAGGTGTTGGAGAGGGTGCAGAGGAGGTTTACCAGGATGCTGCCTGCTCTGGAGGTTATTAGCTATGAGGAGAGGTTGGAGAAACTCGGATTGTTCTCACTAGAGTGACGGAGATTGAGGGGCGACTTGATAGAAGTTTACAAAATTATGAGTAGCATGGACAGAGTAGATAGTCAGAAGCTTTTTCCCAGGGTGGAAGAGTCAATTACTAGGGGACATAGATTTAAGGTGAGAGGAGAAAACCATAGAGGAGATGTGCGGGGCAAGTTTTTTACGCAGAGGGTAGTGAGTGTCTGGAATTCGCTGCCAGAGGAAGTGGTGGAAGCAGGTATGGTAGTGGTGTTTTAAGAGGCAGCTTGACAAATACATGAATAGGACGGAAATAGAGGGATACGGACCCCGGAAGTGCAAAATGTTTTAGTTGACGGGCAATATGATCGGCGCAGGCTTGGAGGGCCGAAGGGCCTGTTCCTGTGCTGTACTTTTCTTTGTTCTTTGTTCTATATAGTGATACCCCCGTGGCTATAGCATTGTTGGTGGAAGGCTGATGACTTTCAGTGGAGGAGGCTGCAGGTAGCTTTGCAGGAGACCCTCTGAGCAAGGCTTTGGACTGCACCATCCTGACATAGGCGGTGGCAATCTGGGCTAGATGGCTAACAGGAACTTACAAAGCACTGGCAGTGTGGCAATGATGAGAGCATGAGTAGCATTGTTACCCTGCTCAATAGAGCCGCTGCCACTTCACTGGGGTGGCACAGAAGCAACCCTAATAACCCCTTGCAGCACGGACTGTTGGACTGGTGCCAGGGCCTGCAAGCCTCCTTGAGCATTGAGGGCTGTTACCCTGATGGCAGCAGTCTGAGTCTTCAAGGCAGCACGCACCAATCTCATGACCTCCTTCGGAGTTTCCATGGCAGCTCTCAGACATTGGGCAGCATCCACATGCACTGCAGTGGGAGCTGAGACAGAGGCTACCAGACACTGCATCACAGCTGGGCCCACCAGCACGGCCATGGAGTTGGCCAACACTTCCAAGTTGGACGTAAGGTCTTTCTCACTGGCTGCCCCCCCTCATGGTGCAGCTTATCCAAATAAAAAAGGTGTACACATATCAGGTTGACCTCGCCCAGGCAAATGCGTTTGTTAAAGTTTTGTTGCTGCTTTCACTGTTGGCTGTAGTTTATTTTTAACTTACTGGATAGTTTTACCAGCAGTTTCCTTTCTGCATTAATTCCTGTGCATTCCACAGTTTTTGCATTGTAAGACCATTGGATACCTCACCTTTATGTACTAAATTCTTGCTTGTAGCTATAGTTTCACTCGCAGCAAAGCTCTAAGAATGGGAATTTATTTGGAGGGCTATTATGCTGCGTGATGTGTAGAAGGAAAGATTAATTTCTGGGATATATGAGCCCTCATCAATACCCCCAGGCTCAATATATTGACTTAAGAATTGTATCTCACTATTTCTATGGTAACCTTTCTCAACAATGGTGTCTGTCTGTGCCTCAGGAAAGTGATCAAGCCTTGCAAAGTAGGCTCTCGCTGAGATGCACCATCCTGCTCTGATCGACCTGTGATTGCAAGCACAGACTTGAAGAGTTGCTGTGTTAAAATTGACGCGACTGGATCCTTCTAACCCATTTCATCATGGCTGCCAGTCTCCTGTCCGTGCAGTCATCATGTGACAGATGCCAAGAGTGGTAACGTCCTCATCGCTTTCTCTGTGGAAAGGAGCGATCATCTGGACAGGATACCCGTGGTGACAGAGCTCTCAAGAGCACAGAGCTTCAGTAAATGGCTCCTGTTTGGAGAGCCCGGGCTCCTCAGTTCAACGTCGTGACGTGGGTGAACATTCCAGTAAAGCAGATGAAGATATCTGTTAAAAGCAAAATACTGCGGATGCTGGAAATCTGAAACAAAAACAAAAATTGCTGGAAAAACTCAGCAGGCCTGACAGCATCGGTGGAGAGGAAGACAGGGTTAATGTTTCCAGTCCGTATGACTCTTCAGAACCGATGAAGAGTCGTACGGACTCGAAACATTAACTCTGTCTTCCTTTCCATGGAAGATGTCTGTTATCCTGGAAGTGCCCATGACAGCTTTATTTTGCCATTGTGCCCGGTTTATTTGAAGACACAGAGAGACTAGAGATACGGCTGCCAGAATGTTGGGCTGGCCTCTAAACGGAAAGAGGGAAAAGAGGAAGGCGATGCGGTGTGTAAACACACCGCCGGGTTGCCAACCCTCCAGGATTGGCCGGAAGTCTCCGGGAATTGAAGATCAATCTCCAGGACACTGCTGTGTGCCACCCTGGAGAAAAATCATCAGGACGTTAAAAAAGGTTGCTTTTTTAAAATTTGCTTTGAATATTTCTCTCTGCCAGATATAGGAATATTGAAAATGAGGCTGGCTGTCAAGCATCATCTAGCTAAATAATAATGAGTCATTTTGCTTTCCAAGTGGCGTAGGAAGGGGGAGTGCGTCACAAGAATGGATGTGTTGGCCAACTAATGGCTGGAGCATTTTTTTTCCTTTACTCTTTCATGGGATGTGGGTGTTATTGACATTTGTTGCCCATCCCCAATTGCCCTTGAACTGACCTTACTGGGTCATTCCAGAGGGCAGTTAAGAATCAACCGCATTGCTGTGGGTCTGGAGTCACATGTAGGTCAGGTCAGGTGAGGACAGCAGATTTCCTTCCTGAAAGGGACATTAGTGACCCAGAAGGGTTTCTTTACAACAATTGATGATAGTTTCATGGTCACCATTACTGAGACTAGCTTTATATTCCAGATTTATTAACTGAATTCAAATTCCACCAGTTGGCATGGTGGGGAACACTTGCCTCCACAGCATTAGCTTGGGTCCCTGGATCGCTAGTCCAGCGACATTACCACAGTGCCACCGTCTCCCCTAGGGGAGCGCGGCGGGGGGTGGGGGGGGGGGGCAAGTCATGTGCTGAAACCTCCAGGAATACATTTAATCACAGTTGGCAACCCTAACACATTGCCACCTGCACCCCCACTTTCCCCATTTTGATACCCAAATGGCATCTGATCAATCACAAACCTCAACTTTAGACAAGAGCACGAATACTACAAAACAGAATGAACTTTAGGGGAGTGAGTTCAAGGCCAGATTATCGTTTTGATGTTCATTATTATGAACCATTTCAGTTTTTGCTTTCATGGTTTATGCCATCATCCTGGTCTAGTTATCAGCCACAATTTCTGTGATCAGCCTCATGCATGCAGTCCAACGCAAATTTCTTAGATAAGGCTCTATATTATATACACTGATCACATCAATTCCCAATAATCAAGTGTTGATCAGCATTAGATAAACCTGCAGAAATTGCATTACATTCTGAAATCTTTTAACAAACCAGTAAAGCTGTAGCCACAGATCAGTACCTGTTGGCAAAGCAGACCTAAGTTATACGGCAAGGGGGGGATTGGTACAGATCACACTGAAGTGAGTGGCAGTGCAGCACAGTGAATGCTATAATGCAGTGCTGTCTGGCTACTTATCAATGTTTGAATAGAATGGGCCAAAATATTTATTTTCTCCAACATTGAAAGGAGAGAGGAACAAGGGTGCACATCTTCCAGGAAGCCCTGAACACTTGCAGCAGACTGGAGTTATACCGCTCCCTATGTGAAGTTGGTCTTGTGTAAAACAGCCCCCTGGTTTCACAAAGAAAAACAGAAGATGCTGGAAAAACTCAGCAGGTCTGGCAGCAACTGTGGAGAGAGAAACAGAGTTAACGTTTCAAGTCCATATGACTCTCAGGTGCAATTTCCATGCTGACGTACCATCCAAACACCATCATTTTAACCCCTCAGGGTGGATAGAGGGGTGGGGGTGGGGTAGGTTGGGGAGGGGAGGGGTGAAAAAGAAAAAAAACCAGGAAGCCTGATTTCCAACCTGCCACATTTGAGCTTTAACCAATCCACTCTCAGGTGATAGGTCACTAACTCAAATTTTATTAGGGGGTTGTGTGTCCCCCCTCAGTCCCCCAACTTCAACTCAGTTTTTTATTTTTAACACATGCTAGCTGGGATTCCTGGGCCTTGGGAAACCCAGCTAATGAAAGGAGGCAAAAAGGGCTGAATCCATGAAGTAAGTGTCTTTATTGCACGGCTTGTGGGTCAGGAGCAGCCCCATCCCACCAAGCTCACATTCTAACTGGTTCCCCTCAACACCAGCCAACACCAACCCCCTCCACATCAATTTCCAAAATACCCCCAAGATGTCTGATTTGCCTCATCAAAGGTTGCCCTGACACGCCCCCACCGCTGTGACCCTCATCCCCCCGGATTCAAATAGCCTATTGACACCAGCATCAGTATCAGTCAGCAGGTTACACTGTATCACTCAGTGGGTTACACTGTATCACTCAGTGGGTTACACTGTATCACTCAGTGGGTTACACTGTATCACTCAATGGGTTACACTGTATCACTCAATGGGTTACACTGTATCACTCAGTGGGTTACACTGTATCACTCAGTGGGTTATAGAGTATCACTCAGTGGGTTATACAGTATCACTCAATGGGTTACACTGTATCACTCAGTGGGTTACACTGTATCACTCAGTGGGTTACACTGTATCACTCAGTGGGTTACACTGTATCACTCAATGGGTTACACTATCACTCAGTGGGTTACACAGTATCACTCAGTGGGTTATACAGTATCACTCAATGGGTTACACTCTATCACTCAGTGGGTTATACAGTATCACTCAATCACTGCATCAGTCAGTGGGTTACACTGTATTAGTCAGTGGGTTACACTGCATCAGTCAGTGGGTTACACTGCATCAGTCAGTGGGTTACACTGTATCACTCAATGGGTTACACTGTATCAGTCAGTGGGTTACACTGTATCACTCAATGGGTTACACTGTATCACTCAGTGGGTTACACAGTATCATTCAGTGGGTTATACAGCATCACTCAATGGGTTACACTGTATCAGTCAGTGGGTTATACTGCATCAGTCAGTGGGTTACACTGTATCACTCAATGGGTTACACTGTATCACTCAGTGGGTTACACTGTGTCACTCAGTGGGTTACACTGTATCAGTCAGTGGGTTACACTGCATCAGTCAGTGGGTCACACTGTATCACTCAGTGGGTTACACTGTATCACTCAATGGGTTACACTGTATCAGTCAGTGGGTTACACTGTATCAGTCAGTGGGTTACACAGTATCAGTCAGTGGGTTACACAGTATCTGTTACTGAGTTGGAGTTGGGGCAGGACTTTTGGCAAATAGAGTCTATTCTACAAGAAGTTATGTTTGTTTACTCAGAAAATAGAGTTTATTTGAAAACAGTCCATGAACTACAGCAGACAGAACTCATATCCAAAACCACAGTAACATTTCCTAATAGGATCACAGTTAGTTCTCCAGCAGTCACTTACAGCAGTGTGGTGTCTGGGTGAAATTGGTGGGCGGGGGGTTACTCTATCATTTCCAGCCTGGCTGGGGAAAGCGGTGTCACCATATGCAGCCCACAACACATTGGCAGAGTAACTGACCGGCCATTCATGACTGCCACAGGACTGGCTACAGACAAATTAAAAGGACAAAAGTGAAATTAAACAATTTACATGAATTTCACAGTGAATCTTACAGAAACTCATGCAAAAACAATGGGTGATTCTCAGGTGATTTCAAAGCATTTTTCCTCTTTGGCTTCACAGGACAATTGCAAAAACATAAAAACGTCTTTGCAGTTTCAGATATCGTCTACGCCTTTAAATCAAACAACTCATTTGTTACGTGTCCCTGTTTGTCATCTGAGTATAGAATTAAAATATCCATATTCTCAAGATCATGATATATACAGAGGCAGGAATCCATCTTAGCTCAATGTTCAGTATTAAAAATATTATATTCTTTCTGTCATGCTTTCTAGCTGATTCTTGAAGGAATCTAAGGTTTCCCACCTGACCTGGAAGGTCATTGTGGTCACTCTTGATATAAAGGAGCTCTTTCCGATTTCTGTGTTAATCTTTTATTTCACCTGCTTTACCCTGTACTCCATTGCTGAATCCAGGAGTAAACCATTCAACCCCTTGAGCATTTTCCACCACTAAATTAGATCATAGCTGATCTGTATCTTAACTCCAACTACCCACCTTAGTTCCTTAACACTTGCCCAACAAAAATCTATCAATTTCAGTTTTGGAATGCTCCATTGACCCCCGCCCCCCCCAGCCTTGACAGCATTTTGGGAGACAGAGTTGCAGATTTCCATGACCCTTTGTGTGAAAAAGTGCTTCCTGACATCTCCCCTGAATGGCCTGGATCTAATTTTAAGGTTATGTCGCTTGTTTGGAACTCCTCCTTCAGAGAAAATAGTTCCTTTCTATCTACAATGATGGGCCTTTTGATTAAACCTCAACTAGACCACCCCTTAATCTACATTCAAGGTATTACAACTCTAATCTATGTAACCTTCTTTCATAAATTAACCTTTATAAGTCTGTTATCTTCCCGGTGAATCTGCATGTACCTCCTCCGATGTATATTGAAGTGGTTCCTTGATTTACTAATCTATTCTGTTTAACTTGCTTAAAGATCCTCTCTTAATTATCACCTTTCAAGATGGAAAGAGTTCAGATTTTCCAGGCATCTTCACAACTCAAACCTTTGATGTCAGAGATCAGCCAACCAGGCTGACCTGAGAGCAATGTGGCACACGCAGACATGATAAAAACAGTGAATTTTTTAAAAAAATCATTGATGGGATGGGGGCATTAAGATCAGCATTGATTGTCCATCCCTAATTGCCCTTGAGAAGGCGGCGGTGAGCTGCCTTCTTGAACCGCTGCAGTCCATCTGGGTGCAGGTGCACCCACAGTGCCATTGGGGGGCAGGACCTGGGGCAGGGTATCGACCCAGCGACAGTGAAGGAAAGGCGATATAGCTCCCAAGTCAGGATGGTGTGCGACTTGGAGGGGAACCCGCAGGCAGCGGCGTTCCCATGCATCTGCTGTTCTAGTCCCTCTAGATGGTGGAAGGGTGTTCAGGGGTGCTGTCAAAAGCACTTCAGCGAGTTGCGGCAGAATGTGTAAAAACATGTGGCTTTTCTCTGGATCTCATTTGTGGACTGGTGTCCAAAGCTGAACAAGGCGTTTAAGATGGGATCTGACCCAAACTCTGCACAATTTTAGCATGGAATTCACCAGCTTGTAACTCAAACAAACCTCACCATATAATCAACATTCTAATCAGTTGGATTATTGTCGTTTGACAATTTACTCAGAAAGCTCAGATTAGAATTCTAATTGTATTCTTGCCAAGTCTCTGGGCGGAGAGTCAGCTAGCTCAGTTTGCTTTTGTTGTTTGGAAATCTAAATGTATAAGTAGTCAATCTCAGTTCATTAAGATCTAATAGCAAAGGTAATGAGAAGGCATGCAAACACCTACATTAATGAATGCTGACCAATCACATTCATCTCATGCCAGTGCAAACACTAATTGGATGACCCACCTGATTATACACGCATTATAGTGCTAATATTTCCCATTTTCTTATTTCAGTGTCCTTCAGTGATAATGGAACAACCTCAGACTGGTTTTATTATTCAATGTATCCCATTGTGGAAAAATGGATCTGGCCTGCATGAGAGCCTTAGCTAGTGAGTTACCTTCTGCTGAAAGACTTTAACCTTTCCTAATCAATGATCTTTTAGTCAGCTACAATATAATCATGACTGGTGATTTTGATGAGCTGGATCTAATAAACCCATAAATTTACCCATATACCTCTTCCCTCTTATCGCTACAATTTCCTCTGAGATTGCTGCACTCATCTAAATCTGATCTTTTGAGCATCACTGGTTTTAATTTCTCCATCATGCCTTCAGACGCCTGGGCCCTAAGCTCTGGAATTCTCTCCACTTCTCTTTCTTCCTCAAAACTTACCTCTTTGACCAAGCTTTTGGCCATCTGCCCTCGTATTGCCTTACGTAGCGCAGGATTGCAATCCCCTCCAACCGGGAAATTTATGGAACATAATTTCAAATCCACGGGCATGTTTCGAATTCATGATTGAAACTATAAATTTCAAGAAGATAAGCTGCAGGGCTGGGCAGCAAGTGGTTAATTCGAACATTTATCAAAATGGTTAGGACATTGAGCTAACGCAAATAAGAAGTCTGATTACCCAATAAAATGGCACAAAGGACATATCATCGATGCAGTAAACTCAAGGAATTATTCAACCACCACAGGCAATTAGCACTGGAAGGGGATCATTCAAACTCTCATTAACTTTGGAGCCAGGTGCTATTACTGTGCTGTTACTGTGCCAGCTCAAACAACAGAACAATTGCTCATTCAATGAAAATTGATAATATTCATCTGGATACACCTGTCAGCTGTGGCTCAGTACATAGCACCCTCGCCTTTGAATCAGAGGGTTGTGGGTTCATGTCCCACTCCTAGAAACCAAGAACTGTGATTGTACTCGAAAAGAGTTGCAATCTGTGACCGTTGGTAACTCGAAAGAGTTTCCAGGCCTACAGTCAACACCGGACGGACCAGCGGTGTTAGGGGATTGTAAGTTTCAGCCACATCGTGGTGATACTGGCCTGAAGGTTTTGTGCTGCAGTTGGAAGAAGGATCGAGTTTGGTCACCGTGACTCAGGCCTACAGTCAACACCGGATGGACCAGCTGTATTGGGGATTGTAAGTTTCAGCCACATCGTGGTGATATTGGTCTGAGGGTTTTGTGAAGGTTTGGGGTGAAAACTTGGTGTTCCTTGCTGGTACCTTGTAACTTGTTTCAGCCAAACCTTGGTGATATTGGTCTGAGGGTTTTGTTCTTAAGGTTTCAGGACAGGACACGGTGTTCTGCCTGTGTTTTTTTAAGTTTAATCAAGTCATGGTGACTTTGTGTCGGGTACTGGGAATAGGCTGTTTTAAATTTTGGGTTTTGTACTGTGAGGTTGTGGGTGATTCAATAAAGCAATTGTGAATTATCAGAAGAAACATGTCTCGCTGGTCATTCTGTTCAAGCCATACATTAGTGTCACGAACTTGAATGTGGGGAGGTTCTCTGAGGGAAAAGGGGAGCCCCTACAGTAGCTCAGTATCAAATTCTACGAGCATACAAATTAGGAGCAGGAGTAGGTCACTTGGCTCCTCAAGCCTGCTCTGCCATTCAATAAGATCATGGCTTATCTGATTGTAACCTCCCGCTTACCCCCAATAACCTTTTACCCATATGTTTATCAAGAATCTAGCTCTGCCTTAAAAATGTTCAAAGATTCTGCTTCCATTGCCTTTTGAGGAAGTGAGTTCCAAGGACTCGTTACCCTCTGAGAGAAATAAGTTCCTCCTCATCTCTGTCTTTGTTATAGGCTTGATTTTTCAGGCAACTTTTCTTGGTGGAAACATTGAACTTTATTTACAAGACTGCAGCAGCAGCTACATATGTGCATCAAACTCTATAATGAAAGAAGAGCCCTCTCCTGGAGGTTACCCACGCTGCTAACTCATTGGTTTACACAGATCATGTGATCTTACAACACAGGATTATTCTTAAAGCTACAGTCTTACGTTTATCAAAACTATAATGACTATATTCCTCCCCCTTTAAATTTTCTGTACATTTTGTATTTACAAGGAGTTTATCTCATGACATTACAATATTTACACAGGTCATGTAATTACAAGTTCAGTCTTTCAGGTGGTTTCCTGATCCGTGTGGAACATCGTAGCTCCATGACTTCAGATTCATTTGCAGAAACCACATTCTCTGGAACCCGCATTAACATCAGGTACCTCATTAGGCACAGGCAGTTCAGTGTTGTCCACTCCGACAGAGACATCGGGCATGTCTATCCTCGGTTGAGCAACTTCAACAGGGACTACAGATTCAGCAATGGTTACAGGTGGAACATTATTTTGTTGGGGTATCTGCCTTCTTCTTAAATGATCCACATGCTTACAGGTGATCCGCCCCTCCACTTCCACGTGGTATAACAATGGTCCGGTCACAGAGCTTACTTTACCAGGTAACCACTTCAGTCCTCCACCGAAATTCCTTACATAAACTGCTTCTCCAATAGTAAATTGTCGCTCATGACTTTGCAAATCATGAGTCGTTTTTTGGTTCCCTTGACTTTTCTCCACCTTCCCCTCCAAATTGGGAAGTATCAGGCTTAGTCTTGTTCGAAGATAGAACCTCATCAGTAATTCTGCAGGTGTTGCTCCTGTCATTGTGTGGGGGGGGGGGGGTTGTTCTGTAGTGAAATAGAAAATGAACAAGTCTAGTTTCCAACGATTCAGCTGCTAACTTTTTCATTCCTGCCTTAAAAGTGTGTCCTGCTCTTTCTGCCAGTCCATTAGATGGCGGATGGTATGGTGCAGGCTTCATGTGGTTGATACCATTGATGCTGACAAATCGTTGAAACTCAGCACTAGTATTCAGTACCATTATCTGAGATGATTACTTCTGGGCAATCCGTGGATAGAAAAGCTTTGACATAGTTTTTCTATAGTAACGCCTGACGTTGGCGACTGAACCTCATAAACGTCTAACCACTTGGAACGAACATCTATAATCAGTAGAAACATGGTTCCAAGGAAAGGATCGATGTAATCTATGTGCATTCTCACCCAGGGTCTACCAGGCCACACCCATAGGTGTAATGGGGCTGCCACCAGTGACTTTTGTAGCTGTTGGCATTGCACACAGTGTTTAACCGCCTTCTCGATATCACCGTTCATTCCCAGCCACCAAAGATACCTTCGCGCTATCGTCTTCATTCTCGAGATTCCCAGACGGGTACTGTGTAACTCCACTAAGAGCCGTTCCCTTCCTTGTGAAGGAACTACTACTCGTGCACCCCATAATAGAATGCCGTCTTGACTGCTAAATTTCTGTCTTTGGTTGAAAAATGGCTTCAATTCATCAGAGGCTGGTTCCTGGGACCATCCATGTAACAATTGATCTCTCACTCGAGACAGGACTGGATCATGATTCGTCCAGTTTCTTATCTGCCTGGCACAGACTGGTGAGGAATCCAGGAAATTCATCACTAATCCAAGCTCTTGGGGAATTGGGTCATGGTCATTGTTCTCTTGCAAAGGAAGGTGACTCAGGGCATCGGCATTTGTGATATGAATCCCTGGTCTATGCACAAAGGTGTATTCATATGCCACTGAAATTAGGGTCCATCTTTGAATTTGTGCAGAAGCTATGGGAAGGATAGCCTTTTCCTCGCTAAACAGGCGCAAAAGGGGTTTGTGGTCTGATGCTATCGTGAAGTGTTACCCGTGCACGTATTGGTGGAATTTGTTTTACATCAAAAATAATCAACAGATCTTCCTTTTCGATCTGAGAATATCCTTTCTCAGCTGTGGTAAGTGTCCTGGATGCATAGCCTATTGGCCTCTCTGTACCATCGTCCATCTTGTGAGATAGTATCACTCCCACCCCATCGGGGGAGGATAGCACCAATTCCTTTGTCAGGTCGTAGTGCACTAACCAATATGAAGAGTGCAAGAGCTGGTTTACTTTCATCAAGGCCTCTTCTTGGGGTGACTCCTAAACCCAACGCTGGTTTATCTTTAGCAGTGAATATAGAGGGCCCAGAACCGCTGATAAATCTGGTGGAAATCGGCCTTAATAATTTATCATCTCTAAAAATGACTTAAGTTCAGAGAAGCTCTTAGGTGCAGGTGCCTCTCTGACTGCTTTAACCTTCTCTTCAGCAGGGCATAACCCTTGGGCATCTATCTGGTGGCCCGAATAAATAACTTCATTTGCTTGAAAAGTGCATTTTTCCTTCTTTAGGCACACTCCTGCTTCTAAAAATCGGTTCAGGACTTTCTCTAGATTAGCCAAGTGTTCTGTTTCCGTGAATCCAGTTATCAGTAAATCGTCCAGATAGATCACAACTTGAGGTGGTCCCGGTAGCAAGCTCTCCATTGTCCTCTGTAAAATGGCCCAGGCTGAGGAAACACCGAAGGGCAGGCGTGCATATTGATATAACCCTTTGTGGGTGTTTATGGTCACAAATTCTGGGGAGGCAACATTCAGTTCCAGTTGCCTTTTACCTTATTTCTTCGCCTGTGTACGTTTTCAACTTGGCAGAAGTTTGTTCCAAATTTAATTGTTGATCACCTTTATTTAAATATCTGAAAGTGTGTTCTCCTACTACAGTGGTAGAAGCACCAGTGTCTACTTCCATTTTTAAGGGTTTACCATTCACTTGCAACGGGACAGTAATTGGCTCTGTCTTCCCAACTTTCATGTTGAATAAGGAATAAATGTCAGAATTGGTTGTTTCTGGCTCTTCCACACTATAGACTTCATCAGACTTCGTTTGTTGCCTGGAGCCTGTTTAAATCTCATTTTGCAATGTTTCAATATGTGCCCACTTTAGTGACTAAAATAACACTCTGCTTTTTTAAATTGCCAATTATTAAGAATATTTTTGTTTCCTCGTTGATAAAAATTAGTTTTCGAATTTGCTGCTAAGCTATTTCCTCTAAATTTTTGGTTAGTGGGGGCTGTTTCCCGCTTTGCAGCGGAGTCCCGGCTTTTTGCACCACTTTCAGCTGACCTTTCCCGCCCAACTAGGAAAATGGCGCCATTTTGTGCACCTTGAATCGCTTGTGCATCCCTTACAGCGCTTTCCATCGCAAGCGCTATTTCTAACGCTTTCTTAAAATCAAGATCCACTTCAACCAGCAATCTTCACTGAAATAGCAACCTCCCTGCACGCCACAGACCAAACGACCCCTGAGCATGTCATTCAGGGTTTCACCAAAAGCACAATATTCCGTGAGTTGTTTTAGTTTCGCCACGTAGGTAGCAATGGTTTCCCCCTGGGGCTCTATTCCGTGAATTGAACCTGAACCCCTGCATTTTGACGAAGGGCTTGGATTGAAAATGTTGCTGTAACAAGGTCCACTAATTCACTGAAGGTCTTTGAACCAGGGGCACTGGGGACCATCAAACTTCAAATTAAACTGTAGCTTTTGGTCCCACAATTACTCAGGAGAATCGCTCTCCTCTTTTCCTCCCTCGTGCTTTTGTTGGCTTGAAAGTGGAGCACAAGGTGTTCTATATATTGAGACCAGTCGTCCGTGACTGGCTGAAAGGGATCGATTCTGCCAAGCTGTGGCATCTCGGATGAGTATATCTTCCTTTCTTTTTAATTATCTTAGATACTGGGCGAGGGACAGGACCAGATCTAATTTGTCCTCGTCACCAGGTTGTTGTAGAGTTGATTTCCCAGGCAACTTTTCTTGGTGGAAACATTGAACTTTATTTGCAAGGCAGCAGCAGCAGCCACATGTGTGCATCAAACTATAACTAAAGAAGAACTCTCTCCTAGAAGTTCCCCATGCTGCTAACTCATTGGTTTACACAGGATCATGTGCTCTTACAACACAGGATTATTCTCAAAATTCCAGCCCTAGGTTAATCAAAACTATAATTACTGCAGTCTTAAATGGGTGCCCCTTATTCTTAAACAGTGACCCCTAGTTCTAGATTTCCCCCATAAGAGGAAGCATCCTCTCCACATCCACCCTGCTCACTCTTGTGAAGCACTTTGGGATGTTTTATTGTTTTGGCAGTGAATATTTTTCCCGAGCACATCAGCAGTGTTGTATATCGGCCGTGAAAGGGCCAAATGCACCATACCTAGATGAAAGATTTATACACTACAACTTAGCTTACACCTGAAGAATAGTCACTTGGTTGGGGAATCAAGGCACTGCTGGTGCCTGTCTTACCAAAATGCCAGTGCCCTGAGGAAATGAAAAGACAAAACAGTCATCAGGAAAACCAATTTTTTTTGTTTTGTTAGGTTCTCAGAACTTAGATGAAACACTTTGTTTCCCACTCATTATATCCTGTGGTTGAACAAAGGCTTTACCACAGGACATATTTCTCTGTATAAGCCTTGGTCAAGTTTAATTGAGGAAGTTAAGTTGGTAAAATCTAATCCATTTCTTCTGGGAAAATACTCCTCTGGAATTCTCAGCCAAGCTTATTGCCTTCAAGGTTTGGCGTGTGGGACATGTGAAGTGGAGAATTTCGGAAGTTTTACCGTGACTGACATTGTTAATGATTTTGCTGATTTTGCTGATGCTTTCAGTTAAACTGTTTTTGGCGTTGGTTGAATGGCGATGAAATCATTCGTTGCCAACTGCCTCAGGGATGAGATATTTCCCCTTTAATTCCACTGAAAAAGAGAAATAAGTTGCTTGGAAAGCTGATTTGGTCTCTGAGATAATTGCTAATTAAAGCAACTGGACTTTAGCTCTTAAAAGCAAAAAACTGCGGATGCTGGAAATCCAAAACAAAAACAAATGACCCTCCAAGGGTCATGAGGACTCGAAACGTCAACTGTGCTCTTCTCCGCCGATGCTGCCAGACCTGCTGAGTTTTTCCAGGTATTTCTGTTTCTGTTTTTGTTTTGGACTTTAGCCCTTTCCTGCCATTTCGTTCTGAACTCCATTCCCTCGCAGGGTGATACAGGTGAAGTTCGAACACTATTGGAAAACAGAATGTGGAGGAGCAAAATGATTTAGGTGTCCATGTACACAAACCACTTAAAGCTTCTGGGCAAGGTGCAAAGAGCAATCAAAAAGGCCAATGGAATGTCGGCCTTTATCTCAAGGAGGTTGTAACACAAAAGTGAGGAAATGATGCTTCAATTCTGCAAAGGCTGGGTTAGATCTCATCTGGCATACCGTGTTTGTTTTTAGGGCACCGCACCTCAAGGAAGATATATTGACCTCAGAGGGATGTTCACCAGACATTATCCCAGGATGCAAAGGGTGAGGTTAGGTGGAGAAGTTGGGCAACAAAATCATTCATGATATCAATCGCAGCAAAACATCCACAGTAAAGGAGGAGCTGCCTTAGAAACAAGATAAGATAAACATAGATAAAGGAAAGATACCCAAACGTTGGCAGTGCCAAAAGTTGAAAGGTCAACTGATCCAGATAGGAAGCATTTTTGTTTGCTGAGAAAGTTAGGGTGGAGACTGGGGAGACCTTGGTCACAATTTTCCAATCCTCCTGCATGGGCGTTTAAGGTGACTGGAAGACTGTAAATGCTACAGTACAAACATGGGGAGAGCGCTCAATCTGGCGATGTACAGGCCAGTCAGTCTAACGTCGACATTGGGGGAAATCACACTGTAGATGCTGAAAATATGAAATAAAAACAGAAAATGCTGGAAATCCCCCAGCAGGCCAGGCAGCACCAGTGGAGGGAGAGAGAGAGAGAGAGAGAGAGTTAATGTTTCAGGCCTGTGACCTTTCATCAGAACTGGACCTGAAACGTTAGCTCTGGAAATAGACAAGCTAGTCACAGCAACAATCACAGGATGGTTGTGGATTTGGGTAGATCATTTCTGCTTCTCCCGGCTCCACTAAGCTAGGTGAAAAAAAACTTACCTTTTCATCAGCAACCTCCAACGGTTCCTTTAAGAATTAGATCACAGTGGATCTAAAGTAAACTGGTGTGCAGTGAATGCTTTGCCCAATTTCAGCCCATTTGGGAGCAACAACCTAACAAGGTCATTAGGTCCCTAAGAGGTGGGGGGGTTGGTTGGTGGCATTGTGGTAATGTCACTGGACTAGTAATCCAGAGGTCAGTGTGCAAAATTGATGTTTTTAGATATATTTTGGGGAATATTGTGCTAGTGTGTGTGTGTGTGTGTGTGTGATTTAATTAAGCTGGGCAGAGATTAATAGGAGGCAGGTTGTCTGGAGAGGTTTAAAATGTGAAAAGGTTAGAGGTGTTAGGTTTGAGGTACAAGTGAATTGGTTAGGTCTAATATATGTATTTTTAGATAAGTTGAGTTTGTTTGAATATCAAAGGGAAGTCAGAGGTATCAAGGAACATGTTTGCATCTTGCAGGTGCTCTTTAGGTAAATAGAAGTGTGGATATTATATTTTATAGACTTGAAAGCAAAGAGAAGATGGAGACATGGAAGATCTTATATTTGTAAGGATTTGAGTTTCAAAGAGGTGTGAAAACAATGGAACCTGAGATGAAAGGGGGAAAAAGGTATTTTTGAGTTACCATGGAGGGCTTAAGGGAGCTATCTGAGCTGCAGTGGCTAGAGCTGGAGCTAAGCTGTTGAGCTGGAGCTGTGAGAATTAGTTGTTTGAGCTGTTGAATTGGGGCTGAAGTTGGTGAGATGTAGCAGCTGGAGCCATAGCTGCAGCTCTGAGCTGGGAGAGAATGCAGTTTGAATCAGCCATCCAGACAAGCCAGAAATGTCTAGGGCTGCATAAAGCAGTTTTATTCTGAAGTTTGGATTTCCACAGGTGTTTGGAAGAAAGTTACAGGTCATGTGGTATGCCTTTATTAAAGCTACAGCACTTGCCTTGGGTACTATTACTGGATTTTTATGGTTAAGCATCTTTGTTGCCTGGAAGGTATTTACTTGTGGGTCTGACCAAGCAGAGAGTGCTTTTGGGTGAATGTGCTGTAAGACTAACCTTAATTGTGCAACTGTAATCTTGTGTGCTTAAGTTTTATTTTATTATTTTTAATAAACTTTTACTTTTAATCTTTAAAATCCCAGAAGTGTTTCTGGACTTTTTGCTTCTGAAATCAGTATGACTTGTTCTCGTTTTCAGAATACAAAAAAATAGATATGGCTCATAAGCCAAGTTTCCCTCTGGGATTTGTTTTGTGCAGCAGTTAACATTGGCTGTCGTCATAACACCAGGTTAATGCTCTGGGAACATAGGTTCAAATCCCACCATGTCAGCTGGTGGAATTTGAGCTCAATTAATAAATCTGGAATATGAAGCTAGTCTCGGTTATGGTGACCCTGACAACTACTTTCGACTGTTGTAAAAACCCATCTGGTTGTCTAATGTCCTTTAGGAAAAGGAGTCTGCCATCCTTAACTGGTCTGGCCTACGTGTGACTCCATAGTGATGTCCTCTGAAATGGCCTAGTAAGCCACTTGGTTCAAGGGCAACTAAGCATGGGCAACTAATGCCAGCGATTTGCAAGTCTCTTTGATCATCGACAGTTACAAGTTTTACACCTTTCAAAAAGTATTCTGCTTTCCTATTTTTTTAACCAAAAGGCTGTAACGAGGTGAAGAGCTGAGTGACCCTGGTGGAACCCAAATTGAGCGTCAGCCAGCAGGTTATTGCTGAGTAAGCGCCACTGGATAGCACTGCCGATGACACCTTCCATCCCTTTGCTGATGCTAAGGAGTAGACTGATGTGGCAGTAATTGGCCGGGTTTGATTTGTCCTGCTTTTTGTGGACAGGACATACCTGGGCAATTTTCCACATAGCTGGGTAGATGTCAGTGTTGTAGCTGCACTGAGACAGCTTTCCCAATCCATCCAAAATGACATTACTACTTATTTTAATTAGGGTGACCAGACATCCCGGTTTTTCATTAAATGTCCCGGCGTCCTGACAATTTTCTAAATATAGTCCAGATGTCCCGATTTTCACCTTTTCCCTTTTTGTCAAATATAAACTGGACCTGGGGGGAGAAACCTGTGTGAAATTTCATCCAGCTTCCTGTCAACACCCATCATATCGCATTGCACAGCAGGCCTGGACCCGTATCCCTGTCCCCACTGCTCCCTTTGATGTCTCCAAGGGAGTTGTCACCATTGGTGCTGATGACGCCTTTTAAATGATCTACAGAATAGGGGTGCCAGCTCTGGCTGGATGTATTCCTGGAGATGTCATTACATGACCTCTCACCTTCAACTGCCCCCCCACCCCCAGACGCCTGCCATTGGTTGCCCAACCTGTCAATCATCACAGAGCCCCATGGATTTTCAATGCGTCTTGGCATTGACTTGGTCTTCAGAGCACTCTCCATTTGGAATATGAGAGTGGAACCTAATGCAAAATACTCACTTAGCAGCTTTGCCATTACCTTAGATTCTGTTTCAGCCTGTCTAACAGTATTCTCCTGTGGCACTATACGATACTGAATGAATGAATAAATTAATTAATTAAAAATGGGAAATGCTGGAAATATCCACGAGAAATGCCTGCATTGAAAAGTGAAAATATAGATCCAGCTAGAAAACAGAGTGTCAACTGTGGCTCAGTTGGTGACACACTTTGCCTCAGAATCTCAGAGTTCAAGAACCACCCCAGGGCTTGAGCACAAAAAGCAAGGCTAACACCCCAGTGCAGTACCGTGGGAGGGCTGCATTGTTGGAGGCGCTGTCTTTCAGGTGAGATGTTAATCGGAAGCCCCACCTGCCTGCTTGAATGGATGCAAAAGATCCCATGGCACTACCTTGAAGAAGAGCAGGGGAGTTATCTCCGATGTCCTGATCAAGATTTATCCCTCAATCAACATCACACACACACACACACAAAAAAATACCAGATTTATCACATTACTGTTTGTGGGTGCTTGCTGTGTGCATAATGGCTGCTGGCTTTTCTACATTACTAAATACATTGACTAAACTTCAAAAAGTACTTCAGATGTCTGATGGTTGTGAAAAGCTCTATATAAATGAAAGTCTTTCTTCCGTTCAGATTAAGGTGTAGACCCATCAACAGAACTGAAGACCCAGGTTAATGTTCCGGGGACCTGGGTTCAAATCCCACCATCCATGGCAGATGGTGGAATTTGAGTTCAGTCAATAAAAATCTGGAATTAAATGTCTAATGATGACCATGAAACCGTTGTTGATTGTTGTAAAAACCCATCTGGTTCACTAATGTCCTTCAGGAAAGGAAATCTGCCGTCCTTACCTGGTCTGGCCTACATGTGACTCCAGACCCACAGCGATGTGGTTGACTCTTAACGCCCAATGAAATAGTGTAGCAAGCCACTCAGTACAGGGGCAATTAGGGATGGACAGTAAATGCTGGCCTTGTCAGCGACACCCATGTCCCAGGAAAGAATAAATTTTCAAAAACCACAATCTATAACCTCATGGCCCGGCATAGCCTCCACTCTATCATTACCACCAAGCCACAGGATCAACCCTGGTTCAATGAAGAGTGCAGGAGGGCATACCAGGAGCAGCACCAGGCATACCTAAAAATGAGGTGTCAACCTGGTGAAGCTATAACACAGGACTACTTGCATGCCAAACAGCATAAGCAGCAAGTGATAGACAGAGCTAAGCGATCCCACAACCAACGGATCAGATCTAAGCACTGCAGTCCTGCCACATCCAGTCGTGAATGATGGTGGACAATTAAACAACTCACTGGAGGAGGAGGCTCCACAAATATCCCCATCATTAAGCCCTGCACATCTGTGCAAAAGATAAGGCTGAAGCATTTGCAACAATCTTCAGCTAGAAGTGCCAAGAGAATGATCCATCTCGGCCTCCTCCAGAAGTCACCAGCATCACAGATGCCAGTCTTCAGCCAATTCGATTCACTCCACATGATAGCAAGAAATGGCTGAAGGCACTGGATAGTGCAAAGGCTATGGACCCTGACAATATACCGGCAATAATACTGAAGACTTGTACCCCTAGCCAAGCTGTTCCAGTACAACTACAACACTGGTTTTGTGGAAAATTGCCCAGGTATGTCCTGTACACAAAAAGCAGGACAAATCCAACCCGGCCAATTACTGCCCCATCAGCCTACTCTTGATCATCAGTAAAGTAATGGAAAGGGTCATCAACAGTGCTATCAAGCGGCACATGCTTAGCAATAACCTGCTCACTGACACCCAGTTTGGGTTCCACCAGGGCCACTCAAATCCTGACCTCATTACAGCCTTGGTTCAAACATGGACAAAAGAGCTGAACTCCCGAGGCGAGGTAAGAGTGACTGCCCTCGACATCAAGGCAACATTTGACCGAGTGTGGCATCAAGGAGCCCTAGCAAAACTGGCGTCAATGGGAATCAGGGGGATCCACTGGTTGGAGTCAGACCTAGCACAAAGGAAGATGGTTGTGCATGTTGGAGGTCAATCATCTCAGTTCCAGGACATCACTGCAGGAGTTCCTCAGGGTAATATCCTCAGCCCAACCATCTTCAGCTGCTTCATCAATGGCTTTCCTTTCATCATAAGGTCAGAAGTTCACTGATGATTGCACAATATTCAGCACATTCGTGACTCCTCAGATACTGAAGCAGTCCATGTCCAAATGCAGCAAGACCTGGACAATATCCAGGCTTGGGTTGACAGTGGGAAGTAACATTCGTGCCACACAAGTATCAGGCAATGACCATCTCTAACAAGAGAGAAACTAACCATCGCCCCTTGACGTTCAATGGCATTACCATCGCTAAATCCCGACTGTCAACACCTTGGGGGTTACCATTGACCAGAAACTGAACTGGATGAGCCATATAAATACTGTGGCTATGAGAGCAGGTCAGAGGCTAGGAATCCTGCAGTGAGTAACTCACCTCCTGACTCCCCTAAGCCTGTCCACCATCTACAAGGCACAAGTCAGGAGTGTGATGGAATACTCTCCAATTGCCTGGATGACTGCAGCTCCCACAACACTCAAGAAGGTTTACACCATCCAGGACAAAGCAGCCCGCTTGACTGGCACCACATCCACAAACATTCGCTCCCTCCACCACTGATGCACAGTAGCAGCAGTGTGTACCATCTACAAGATGCACTGCAGGAACTCACCAAGTTTCCTTAAACAGCACCTTCCAAACCCACGACCGCTACCATCTCGAAAGACAAGGGCAGCAGATACATGGGCCAACATCTTCCGGTTGGCGAGTGGGGGGTGGGGCCCGCTTGCCGACACGTAAAATGCCACAGGGTGACGTCGGGTGGAACTCCTGACATCACCACGCGTCATTTAGATTGTCAGTTCAGCGGGTGCACATCCAAGTCAGCTGCACGCCCGCCGACCTGTCAATGACCTATTAAGGCCATTAAAAAACCAATTGAACTCATTAATGGACCTGCCCGTCCAACCTTAAGGTTGGCGGGCAGGCCGGGAGCCCTGGCGGGCTTGTGAGAAAACATGAAACCTCATCCACGGGCGGGATGAGGTTTCGTGAGTGATTTTAAAAATGCAGAATATTTTACAATAAAAGTTATGGACACGCCCCAGCTCACATGACACTGTCACATGAGGGGACATAGCAGGGAAATTTTTTTCTAATCTTTATTCAAAGTTTTAAATCGATGCCGATCTCCCTGAGGCAGCGCTTTGCGCATGTGCAAAAGAGACCACTCCCGGCTTAGGGAACACACCCCACCCCCCTCACCCGCCGCCTGCTCAAGGAGTGCATAGCACCTCCTGGCGCACCTCACGCTGGGCAGGCCTTAATTAGCCCGCCCCGTAAAATAGCAGCACGCCCCCCAATCGGGGGTGCCAATCAGAAGCGTGCCCGCTCCCGCACTTCCCCCCCCAACAGGGGGAAAATGTTGCCCATGGGAACACCACCACCACCTGGAAGTTCCCCTCCAAGCCACTCACCATCCTGACTTGGAAATATATCGCCGTTCCTTCACTGTCGCTGGGTCAAAATCCTGGAACTCCCTCCCTAACAGCACTGTGGGTGTACCTACACCACATGGACTACAGCGGCTCAAGAAGGCAGCTCACCACCACCACAGGGGCTACCAGGGATGGGCAATAAATTCAGGCCCAGCCAGTGACGCCCACACCCCGTGAATGAATAAAAACAGTAGGTCAACCCCTTTAAAGGATGGAACAATGTGGAGAGAGGAGACCAACAGGTAAAAGCCAAGAACAGAAATGGCTGTGTTCCGACAAAGAGTTTTACTCGAAACATTACGACCGGCCTTTTCTCTTTGCAGAGGCTGACCAACATTTCCTAATTTTGTTTCCAGTCTTTTTCACTTTGCCAGGGCATCTGCTAACCATTACAAAGAAGTAGCTAATGGCTTTAATGGCCCTAAACCATCCGTTAAAAGGTGAGAAGTATTTGTGTGGGACCTGCTGTCTACACCCAGCATTTTGCACCTCGTTAATCTGTAGTGAGCAACGAATGTAGTTGCTGCTGACTGTGGTTGCTGAGTTACCAGGTTTATTGACCATTGGAATATGCAAGCTGTGAAGGTCTGGCTGTATCTGTGCTATTGATGGTATAAGGTGTACGGGGCCTGATTCCAACTCAGAAACTTAATGCCCTACTTTTTCCTCCTATTTCCAATTATTGCCAAACGCTTGCTAAACCCAGTTCCGTGACTTTGCCATTGAGTTTCGTTTCCCAATGTCACACCTTAAAGATAATCCAGATATCTTTTGTGTCTGTGTTGATTTTCTTCATGTTAAAATATTGAAAGCTTTCTTCATACGTGATAAAAGGTTGACAACTGCCACCTAGTGGCAAGAGCTGGAAGAGCAAACTATCAGATACAGCTTTACACTTCCTAAAACACAGTGTGCAAGTGGGCAGATTAAACTTTAATAACCCCACCAGAAGGTACTCTCTACATTCCTGGGATACAGATAACAATGGAATTAGTGAAAGGGCCATCCCTAATTAAGTCAGAATTGCGTGGGACTCGCTTACTATAAAAAGGCCCAAACTTCTGTTATTTTCAGTGAACCTCCTCCCACTTCAGACAGTGCACTGCATTTTGATAGATCCTTTTCAATAACGTGTTGTTCCTTTTGCCTAAACATTGGAAACAAACCTGCATGGGAGCTAACCCTCTAAAGCATTACCTGCCGTTCTGTGCCAAGATGGGGAGCAGAATGAATTTGGAGTAAAATCCACTATCGTTGTTACACTAATTCAACCCATCTAAAGTGGGCATTTCTCTAACTATCCCTTTAAAGGCACAGCAATGTCACAGATTATGGCTCAGTGACGAAGTTGACCTTTCACCTGTCTCTCAAGTGAAACGTGAGGATGTTTTATTTTCTTTCATGGGACGTGGGCATCGTTGGCTGGGCCAGCATTTGTTACCCACTGCTAATTGCCCCTGACCTGGGTGACCTTGCTAGGCCATTTCAGAGGGCAGTTAGGAGTCAGTGGGTCTGGGGTCACATATAGGTCAGACCAGGTGAGGATGGCAGATTTCCTCCCCTAAAGGGGGTTGGTGAACCAGATGGGTTTTTTTACAACAATCAGTGATATCCCCATAGTCACCATGAGGCATATTCCAGATTCACTAATTGAATTTGAATTCCGCCAGTGGCTGTGATGGGATTTGAATCTGTGTCCCCAGAGCACTAACCTGGGTCCCTGAATTACTAACCCAATGAACACTACCCGCTGTGCCACCGTCTCCCCACGTGTTCCTAGCTGAGTGCAAATGAAAATGCGTAAATAACTCCAAGATGAATTCCAGCAAAATTCTGACAGAGCTGGACAGACTGGATGCAGGGGTGATGTTTCCTCTGGCTGGTGGTGAGGTGGAGGGGAGTCTAGAACAAGGGGGGTCACAGTCTCAGGATACCGGGTAGACCATTTAGGACTGAGATGAGGAGAAACTTCTTCACTTGGAGGGTGGTGAACCTGTGGAATTCTCTACCACAGAAGGCTGCGGAGGCCAAGGCACTGAATATATGAAATAGATAAGATTTCTGGACTCTTAAGGTGTCAAGGGGTATGGGGAGAGAGCGGGAGTGTGGTCCTGAGATAGGGGATCAGCTATGATCCTATTGACTGGCGGAGCAACCTAGAAGGGCTGCCTGCTCCTATTTCTATGTTCCTAACAAGATTGCCTTTAACAATGGGCAGGGGAAATAGTGGGTGAGATGAGCAAGCAGGAATGAGCAGTGATGGACCAGAAAATCCCCTCAACAGAGATGTAATGTTAAAATTTCCTTTATAAATTTTATTTCATTAGAAAATGAATTCATTATAACACAACTCTGCACGGCAGAAAATAATCTGAGTGGGGGTCGTGGGGGTAGCCCCCCACATAGTGTAAACATTTACTGGTTTGTAAACAGTCTTAAAAATAGTTCAAGTTTCCTCTGAAAGTAGAAGACAATGCTACAAAGGGAAATTCCCCAGGGACAGGACTCCGGAGGGTTTAGTTGTCCCGCTTCTCCCCAGGTAATGCTGCTTTTTATTGTTTTTTTTTAAATCCGGAAGGGGAATGTTTTAAGGTAGTCCTTCAGGACGGAGTTCAGGGGCAGCTGGTCGATGTTCTGCCTGCCGAAGGACTCGACGATCCTCCTCCTGCTGAGCTCCTGCAGGGGCTGCAGCCTGACCTTCCGGAGGGGCTTAGACAGCAGCTTCTTGGGCGAGATGGTGAAGTGTTCCAGCAGTTCCAGCACGCAGCTGAAGGTCTCCTTGCTGCCGTCCAGGGAGAAGAGCCCGTCCTGAAACTGGATCCGGATGCTGATGGGCTCCTTGGCCGTCTGGACGCTGAGGGAGAAGAAGTAGTTCCTCTGCCTGCTGTCCCTGATCAGGAAGGTGCCGGGAGGCTCCGGCTTCAGCTTCAGGTGAGCCGCTTCCACTGGCATCGGACCCCAGTAGAAGCCGCAGCTCTCCAGGTACCTGCAAGTCCTCTTGATGACCTCGTAGTCCGACTGTGCTCGGAAGGTCTTGAAGTGCGACTCCAGCTGCCGGCTTGGGGGGCCGGACCTCGCCTGGTGGTGGTGCTGGTGGTGGTGGTGCCCATGGCTGGGGCGCTGGTGGGGCGACTCGGGGCGCCTGTCCTCGGCGTCTTCCAGGGGCTGGGGTTCCAGTCGGTCTCTGGCATTGGCGGCTCTGTCAGTCAGGTCGCTGTCCGCCACCATCCTACAGCAGAAAGGGCCTCGGGTGGTCTCCCATATCTTGAGGTCTGGGTGCAAAGCCGAAAGTCACCAGTCCCCTGGAAACAGGAGGAAAGAAAACCCCCAGTGAGTCAATGAGTTCCTGGAACAAGTCAAGAACCTGCTGGTAAAAGAGGATGGCAGTTCTGGTATCACTGGCGTGAAAACTAATTTCAAAAGAACACATTTATCTTGATACTCAAGTATTTCTTTCAAAGAAACCCACTGGGATAGTCCTTCCTGGATTCATCATGTTCTAACTCAAACCCCCCCACCCACCCCCAAAACAAGGCTTCACTTATCCACAGTTTAATGCCCCCACCCCATTCTCTCCACAGTTTAACAATCGCTCTGCTCCCACCCCATTCTCTTCCCACAAGCCTGATTTTCCTCCAGCCCCCCTGTTAACTCGCCCCTCTGTAGGGGGAATTGAGGATCATCCCGTAAAACCGGTCACCCCACCCCCCCCCACCACTTCACCTCCCACCCCCCCCATCCCCAATGAGCAGCAGCAACTCTGCGTTTGAGTGAAAAGCAAAATACTACAGATGCTGGGAATCTGAAACTGAGTTTCTTCCCCCCGCCCACATACACCCAACTCTCCCTCCCCCCAACTCCCCACACACACACACCCACCCCCACCCACATACACCCCACTCTCCCTCCCCCCAACTCCCCACACACACACACCCACCCCCACCCACATACACCCCACTCTCCCTCCCCCCAACTCCCCACACACACACACCCACCCCCACCCACATACACCCCACTCTCCCTCCCTCCCACCCCCCACACACACCCCACTCTCCCTCCCTCCCACCCCCGCACACATCCACCCCACTCTCCCTCCCTCCCACCCCCACACACACCCCACTCTCCCTCCCTCCCACCCCCGCACACATCCACCCCACTCTCCCTCCCTCCCACCCCCGCACACACCCCACTCTCCCTCCCTCCCACCCCCGCACACATCCACCCCACTCTCCCTCCCTCCCACCCCCCACACACCCACCCCACTCTCCCTCCCTCCCACCCCCCACATCCACCCCACTCTCCCTCCCTCCCACCCCCACCCACATCCACCCCACTCTCCCTCCCTCCCACCCCCCACACACCCACCCCACTCTCCCTCCCCTCCAACCCCCACACACCCACCCCACTCTCCCTCCCTCCCACCCCCCACACACCCACTCCACTCTCCCTCCCTCCCAACCCCCACACACCCACCCCACTCTCCCTCCCTCCCACCCCCCACACACCCACCCCACTCTCCCTCCCCTCCAACCCCCACACACCCACTCCACTCTCCCTCCCTCCCAACCCCCACACACCCACCCCACTCTCCCTCCTCCCCCCCTCAGCACTGTGGAGTTGCTGCCTTTGGTGATAGCAGCAACAGACGGGAACCAGGAGCTCCTCTGGTGGCATTTCTGGCCGCTCTCCCCGCTATTTATGGGAAATATTCTCCAGTCCCCGTCACATCAGGTAATGGGCCCGTGACCACAAACCAGTCCAGACACAAATCTGCTGCTCAAGGGCAAATAAAACCGAGCGAGTGACTTGTAAAATGAACTGATCTGAGAGGAGGGAGAGAGGGAGGGAAGGAGGGAGGGAGAGAGAGAGAGGGAGGGAGAGAAGGAGAGAGGGAGGGAAGGAGAGAGGGAGAGAGGGAAGGAGAGAGGGAGAGAGGGAAGGAGAGAGGGAGGGAAGGAGAGAGGGAGGGAAGGAGAGAGGGAGGGAGGGAAGGAGAGAGGGAGAGAAGGAGAGAGGGAGGGAAGGAGAGAGGGAGAGAGAGAGAGGGAGGGAGAGAAGGAGAGAGGGAGGGAAGGAGAGAGGGAGAGAGGGAAGGAGAGAGGGAGAGAGGGAAGGAGAGAGGGAGAGAAGGAGAGAGGGAGGGAAGGAGAGAGGGAGGGAAGGAGAGAGGGAGGGAGGGAAGGAGAGAGGGAGAGAAGGAGAGAGGGAGGGAAGGGGTTCCCGAGAGTTGCTGCTGGTGGGAGAGTTTTAAAATCAGCATTCAGCCCGCTCTTTCCACATTTACACCAGGAATATATCCACATCTGGAAGTTTGTGGCTGAAGTTTACTGAGCGGGACTCGGGATCTAAAACAAAAACCAGAAATTACCTGGAAAAAACTCAGCAGGTCTGGCAGGCTCGGTGGAGGAAGAAAAGAGTCTAGAGTCTAGGGATCTGATCAGCAGGAACCAAGTTCACTACAACACCCCCCCCCAAAAACCTCCATCCACACATTCCCCAAAGGTTAGGACCCCCCCCCCTCTCTCTCCTCTCACTGCTGTGTAAACAATACGAAAGTTTGCTCCATTGTGAAGAGAAGCGGGTCTTACCTTCTGCATCAAACTGAGAAGCTGGAGGAGAAAATAACCAAGCTCTGCAAAGACCCAGGGAGGGCAAATCCGATGTTGGAGTGAGTCTGCAGCTGGT